>NW_010269422.1:9371-13913 GCF_000690775.1 Eurypyga helias
TGCGGACTGACAGTCCGGTAGTCCCCTGAATCCTCCTTCCAGCCCTTCTTGTAGGCGGGTGTCACATTTACCAACCTCCAGTCAACTGAGACGTCCCCAGTTAGCCAGGATGGCTGGCAAACATTTGACAGTGGCTCGGTGAGCACTTCTGTCAGTTCCCTCAGTACCCTTGGGCGGATCCCATCTGGCCCTATAGGCTCATGTGTGTCTAAGTGCTGTAGCAGGTTGCTAAGTCTTGGATTATGGGGGCTTCATTCTGTTCCCTGTCTTCCAGCTCAGGGGGCTGGCTAACTGGAAAACAACTGATGTTACTATAGAAGACTGAGTCAAAGAAAGTGTTAAGTACCCCAGCCTTTTCCTCATCCTTTGTCTCTGTGTTTCCTCCAGCATGGTGAAGGACAAGTTCATTTACTACCTCCTCTCAGGTTTCCCCCCTCTCAATTAACTTGTCCAACATAATTATGTATTAGGCAACTTTATGTCATCTTACAGACACTGTTAACTCTTATCATCCCTTATAATACAGTGCTAAATCTTTGCAAATCACTGAGAATCACACATGTACTTTAGTAATATACCATAAAGTGCCTGTTTTTAGTAATTCAGAGAATCCATAACATAAATGAGTGATCTAACAGAGATCTATGCATATATATATATTCCTGTTTCCAAGGTCCCTTGCAGAGGAGCCCACCTAATTAACCATAAGCATATAGAAATGAAACATTAAATAGAGGTTTTAATATAAATAGAGTTAAATACTTATTTTACTATAACTTTGGGGTTGTGAGAGATTACAACCCATTAATAACCTTATAGAATGCATTAATGTGAGAACTTTTACCTCTAAAGCTTCCTGCTTCTGAATGATGAAATACAGATCTAGGATTTTGTTATATGGAATTCATTAATCTAGTTACAAAAATGAACCTTACTTTAAAATTAGTTTACACGGTAATTTATCCCTTGAATAAACATAATAATTTCACAGGATTTATTCATTGAGTATAATAATATATTTCTTCCTATCAAAACCCCACACATATTTAAATACACACATAAATACATATATATCTTAACCTAAAAAAAATGAAATTGTCTGTATTTCAAGAAATGTTTGGAAATTAAAGACAAATGTTTGGAAATTAACAGAATCCAAACAATGCTAAATTTAGACTCTGAATTCACGGACTCTGGACAGTAAATGAATGTCATGCAAGATTTTCCCTGTTGCATAATGTAAATGACTAAGAAAAATTTTTTTTTTCTTCAAATCAGAAAGGTTAATTAGGAATGAATATTGAAAACTGATTATTTTTTTCTTTTACAACTTGAAAAGTATACTGCTAGTGAGTAATGCTAATGCTGTACCACATAACTGTGCCAAGGAAGCTGAAACAGCTTTCTCTATTTCAAAATTCTTGTATATGTCTATGAGGTAAGAGAGTTGCTTGAAATTCAGAATCCCTGTCAAGAGAAACTTCACATTTTCTTTTACAGCCCAAGAAGAAAAAATTGAAATTTTCCACATTAGGAAAAATATCTAATACGTTATTCAAAAATATCAGTGCAATTTGATCTAGATAAAATGCCAGACATTTAAAAAAATAGAAATATGTTCTTAAAATTTTTTACAACGATTTAAAATGTTAGATTTCATTTTGCTGTGTTGCATGAAGGGTTTGGACATCTGATTTCTGTTCTCTCTGTTGCATCATGTCCTCAGGGATGGCTGTGTCTCCCATAATGTAATCATACAACCAGGTGGTTACGCACCTGAAATTATGGAATAATATGTCCTGTGACATCTTTTTTCTACCACTATGTGGGTAAAGAAAAATGTTCCTTATTAATTAGTTGTGAGTTCTGTGTTTTACTAGACAACAAAAAGCTACAGAAGATGGGCCACAATCTGAAAAATCAATAATATTTTAAAGTGCATATAATTAAAATTCAGGTTTTTAGAATTCACAAAATTTGACATGATAAAATTAATATGGTTGGATATTTTAGGTTAATGTCTTATGCAGTAAAAACTTAGATGACTGTATTTAACAACAGTGTTAGTTAGGAAACAACATTTCCTGTACAGCAAGCACATTAACACACCATAAAATAAAATGCCCTATATACTGTCCTTGACTTCAATGTTAACCTGAAAAAGTGACTCACAATCAGCTCATATCTTACTGGTTGCTTTTCCTTACTGCCCAGAACAGAAGCCCCTCTCAAACTTATTTTTTTGGAGGAGTTGTGTTTTATAAGCCAGGAACAATTCAAATTTCATTTAACTAAAATGAGACCAAGAATGAGTGTCTGTCCCACTTGCTAGGATAGCCACTATGGATATGGGAAACCATCTGGGTCATATGCTGGTGACCCCTACAGCTTAGGTGAAACTGACTAAACTAAACTAAACTAAACTTCAATAATAATAGTAATATTAGCAATGATGATGATGATAATAATAATAAATAATACTAAAAATAATGATAAAAAGGTGATCAGAGCGAAGTCCAAAACATGAGCTTCTTTTCCTATAGTCCCAGTAGGTGTCTTTGTTACTGGTTGTGTTTTCTTTTCCTGACTTAACAAATCCCACTGAGCAGTAGCACATGTTCAACAAGATGAAAATATGACTCTGATGTCATTCTGGTCTCTTCCACAGCTGTTAGCAGGACCATAGGACACCATAGGACAACTCAGGTTGGGCTGGAAGGGACCTCAGGAGGTCTCTAGACCAGCATCCTTTTCAAAGCAAGGGCAGCTAGTGGGTCAGACAAGATTACTCAGGGCTGTGAGTAATCCCATTCAGTGTGGTCTTTTTAGCCCAGTGATCCACATGTTATTTTGTCCATCTTTTTACCACCCAGGCTGTACATCTTAACTCGGCTGGAGAAGTAACGTGGGAGAGGGTTGAGAAAACAAAGAAATAATATGGGTATCTCATGCTCTGATAAGTTCTCCAATCACAAAACTTTGGGATTCAGAGTTGGAGATGGAGAAAAAGGTGAGAATTGGCAGCAGAATTTCTTCCTTTTTCTATATTTCCAAGTGGTAGTAACATCAGCTGTCCAAAACAGCTCTTGGAAACATCTTCTGGACTTTGATCCCTTCAGCAGTTTTCGAAGAAGGAGCATGTAGCTGCTGTGTCTTGGCCATGCTCTGCGTGTGCCAGGCTCTGCTCTATTCTATTTTGTCAGGTCTGGGGGATCCCTGAGTGTGCACAGGGACAGATGTTCGTTTCTGAGGAACCAGTGTCAAAATGCTGATCAGTGACATCCTGGAGTGCCTTGGGACTTGCCAGAGTTAAAGGGGCTCGGTTTAGATTGTAAAGTTAGATTCACATAAGATTCTGCCTATGTCCCATTTTTTGCACCAAACTCTGAGGAAATGGTTTGCTCTTTGTTCACCTAACACCATTTTAGAACCCAAATAGACTACAGGTAAAAGGAGAAAGTAATCAGAGGTCTGTCTACAGAATTAAGATTGAGATTTTCAGACCATTTTAGTAGATGTGTTTTAATGGAAGGTTTGTAGATAAATGCTTATCAAGATGTTTAACTTTGGGTGTTGATATTTAAAATAAATCTCCAGACAAGCTGTAACCAAACTCAGCTATATACAACACTATCTCTTTGCTGAAGTGTTGCAGCACAAGAATGAAAGGTTACTCTTCTGGGGGAGAACTAAGCTGTAGTCCTGTCTTCTAGGAAAGGAGAAGCTTCCTACTGGGAAGGTTACATTTAAGGAAATTCTGTTATGCAGCAGATTATTTATAGGCATTTAGTATGCCTTTTCCATGTGAAAATCTAAAAAATTGTTTAATTGGGATCTAGTTCATACAGATTGTGCATACATTTATTTTTTAAAAGCTCTTATAAAGTTCAACAAAGAAACTGTGCTTTGGTTTTTAGGCCTGAATAATTGTAGTAAAGAAAAGTGAAAGGCCTTCCATTTCTACCTTTTATACATAATGATATATATAAATACATATTACATTGGTTTATGTATACACTAGAGTTTATAAAAGAGGTCATTTGTATACTAAGCCTCATTAATTATTGAAATCCAACACATTAAAAATGCTACCTTGATGGTATTTGTATGTCATAGAATCACAGGATGTGTTGTGTTGGAAGGGTTGCCAGGTATTTATACTAGAAAGCCTGTCAGACTATAACATATAATGGGCTATATACTCAGCTGGCAACTCTAATGCTTGACAGCAGATAATACTCAACATATGTGAAGTCCTTAATGCACAGAAAATCAATAGCAAAATTTCCCATGGCTAGGTGACTTCCCTGGTCTGAAGGCTGATATCACTAGAGAAAGGAATCTTCCTTCCGTTCCCTCCTGATTTCCTAATGGATTCAAACTCTATTGAAACAAAATGATTTATTTTGGTGAGTCTTTGGATCAGGCAGTATGGTAGCTATCTTTCAGGTAATCCTTGAGAATTTATTTATGAAATAACTTGATACATTTTTTCATTTTGTTTAGAAATTATTTGATTTCACCTTGCACTGTTTAATTTTA
>NW_010269423.1:0-41046 GCF_000690775.1 Eurypyga helias
AGGGCGAGGGGCGCCGGGTTTGCCGGGGGTTGAGAGTCTGGCTGGGCTCCCGCTCTCGGGCAGGGCGGGCGGAGGGAAGGTGTCCCCAAGGCTCCTCCTGCAAACGGGGTGACAGCCCGGCCCGGCTGACAGGCGGGGCTTCCACCCTTGGCTGCCCACCGCTCCCGGACCGCGGCCGGTTAATATTCCTGTCGGACGTGAGACTTGAAGGGCAGGCCGGCCCCTCGCCGGCCTCTGGCAGCCTGCTTTCTCTTCGTTTGACGGAAATCGCCGGCTTCTGCACCTTCTCCACCTCGGCTGACGCTGCGAGGGCTTGCTAGCCACGCCAGGTTTCGGTGGGGTGTTGCGCAGTCCCGCTCCGGGAACGGGCAGATGATGCAGCACTTCCAGCCCTCCCGCCTCTCCCTGCTTTGCTGACCGGCAGCGTGACACCAGGGTGGAAGCGACCTTGCGTGGGTGCGAGTTGAATGCTGTGGAAAAACGTCAGATGCGGCTGTGAACTTAACAGCCTTGTGTTTTCACAGTGGAAGGACGGAGGTTGTTACCTGCGGGATCTCAAATTCAGAAGTTTAAGTGGGACAAATACTGAGGCTTCGTCAGTATAAAAACACCAGTTTCCAGGATTTGGGTTGGTTTTGGGTTTTTTAAAATGTTTTTCTTTGGAGGAGAGTGGTAGCTTTGATAAGTTTTTTAAGACAGAACCAAACTCTGTAGTGTAAATACAGTCATGCCAGTGCAAGAGTGTATGCGGGTAAGGACTTGGTGTTAGAAGCAGTTCTTGCTGATAGTAATTAAATTTTCCGACACATTTCTCTCGCAGCTTTTCTTGTACAGATCTGGTCTAAATCTTTCTTTCCCAACAGCTTGGAAACGGATGAAATTTCATCAGACTTCTAGTTAGTTAGAGCTGAGCATTTGGTATGAGCAAATTTTACCTGGAGAAATGAGACTGTGGGAAATACATAACTTCCTGAGCTTGACCTGTACCATGACTTGGTTAAATCAGGGTCTGTGGAGCTTGGAAGGATTTAATTTTCTTTTCTTTTTATGCACACAAAAATCTAACTGATTTGAAGCCCAAACATTTGTTTTAAATGGTCTGAAAATTCTTGAAAAGCTTTAATACTGTTTTTTCAGCAGCTTGGTTAAATTTACTTTACAGTCAGAGTAATTTAATCATTCTGAAGCCTCTTTCAGTGACATCTTTTTGACACTTCCACATTGGTCTTGATTTTTTTAATTGCAGTTTTAAGATAATTTCTGCCTTAATATAATGAATTCTGTCGCTGCAAAGATCTTTACGGAATTTCAGATTGTGCGGATGACATTGTTCTCCTTACGCAACAGAAATTATTTTTCAAAACCACTGGGGCTGCTGTGTTTTAATACCTGCAAAACTTGGTCTGAAACAAGAATTTCCTTTCCCGTTCCTTTTTCTAATGTGGAAAATGGAAGCTGCTGCAATTGTGCTGGTGAATCTGTGTTGTCTCATGGAAAGGATTTGAAACCAGAGACTCTTGACCGAGAGAACTGGTTGGTAGCTCTCATTCTTTTTAATCACAGAATCATAGAATCATAGAATCACTAGGTTGGAAAAGCCCTTAGAGATCATCCAGTCCAACCGTCTCTGTCCACCACTAAACCATATCTCTCAGCACCTCATCCACCCGTCTCTTAAACACATCCAGGGATGGTGACTCCACCACCTCCCTGGGCAGCCTGTTCCAGTGTGTGATAACCCTTTCGGTGAAGAACTTCTTCCTTACGTCCAATCTAAACCTCCCCTGGCACAGCTTGAGTCCATTCCCCCTCGTCCGATCATCTGTCATTAGGGAGAAGAGACCATACATGTCTTGGACATGGGCAGCAGCTTCTCTTTATGCTCTCTTTTGCGGAACTGCCTGTTTAAAAGTGTTCAAGACTTGCCTGCTTTAGAGATTGAAGGGAGCAAATGATCACAAGGGGTAAATCCTGAAACTTTATTTCCTTGGAAAGGTCATTTGGAGCAGCACAGTGTTTCCAGCCAGATCATGTCTGGACTTGTTCTACTGAGTATAGAAAAAAAACCAAACCCAAACCCACCCCGTAACCAGGCTGGCTTTTATACATGGTTAACAAATCTATTTGTGAACAAGCCCTACTGTGATAAGCTCTACTAGGCAAAAGCACCTCGACAGGGAAGCCGAGCATACTTCCGCCCTTTGCCTTCGGAATCACTCTCTTGTGGAATTCCACAAGTTAGGTTAGCAGGAAAGTAGAAGATGCTGCATGCTGCAAGTGTGGTGGGAGGTACCACTAACGTGTGAGGCTGCAGCAGGTGGAGCTCTCTCCGTGCCCATGCAGAACCAGGGAGCGCAGGAACTAGTAGCTGTGTCTTGCTGGACTGCCTCGAAACTTGCCAGCCCAGGTGTTACCCCAATGGATTTGCTTATCTGATGTAACTGACGATGATGCGGTGTGATAGGCAAAACATTGCTTCTCAAGAAAAAAATATCTTTTCTCTGAGCAAGTAAAAACTTGCAAAGCTCTGTAAAGGACCAGATTTCTACCTGGGGAATGTAAAATTACGTCCTAAGAAGTCTGGGCTCTGAAAGATTTCATAGTATTCTTTGTAATGATGTAACAGCAGTGTTTCACATCCAGTTTGGGAAAGAACTCTGCTTTGGGGATAGAGTTCTGCTCTGCTTCCCTTTGGGAAGGAGCTCTGACAGTCCAACCAGAGTTTCACAGTTGCTGCGGTGTGCTGACTGACAAGTCGGATGAAATAATCTCTGTCGCTGCCTCTGCACTGTGCTGATGTTTTGGAAAATGCAGTGGCAGAGCTGCTCTCAGTAAACCCGCTGTCCCTAGAAAAGCGGTATGGTCTGGTTTGGGAAAGGCTGAGTTGGAAACTGGAGAACATACAGTTCACAGTATAAACTAAACCCGTGTCCATTTCTCAGGCATCTGTTTAATTTTTTTGTTTGTATTGCCTGTTAATTTGAAGGCTTTATCTTATTAATTTCTTCTGGGCCTACCATTCTGCAAACCTTCGAGCAACTTGTGGGGCACTTGTCTCTATAGTGTTGGTCATTAAGTTTCTCTCAGATGACTTGATAGGAAGTCTAATTAGTCCTTGTGTGACTAATCTCTGCATGAACTGACTAGCCTGGGGTGCCGCTTATGTCTGAGACCTCTGCAGCTACAGGAAAATGAAGACATGTATTCAGCTAAGTGTAGTGGCCAAACCACACCCTGTGCTGCAGGAGGAGGTGAAAAAAACCACAGGACCAGACCCCAGAGAAAATTATTCTTGACCTCAAACCTGACAGTCAATCGGTTCCAAGAATAAGAGCAAGAGGGTTTTTAAGTATATTCTCTGTATTCTTTGAAACCACCAGTCACACCCCTGCATGGGCAGCTCTAGTCAGTCTGACACTTCCAGCTCAGACAGAGAGAGCGAGCACTTTCTAGATACTGGAATAAATTATGTGTCTTGAGCCATGTAGACAAATTGTTGACCCCTGAAGAACCCACCAGCCATAAGGGTGACACAGACAGAGTAAATGATTCTTTTCTCCTCCCTCTCATGAAGGATTGAGAAGAAATGCAAGGACTAACACATTTTTCAAATGACTCTCCAGCTGTATGCCTTGCAAACAGAAGCCGTAGGGGAAAAAAAAAGCTGTATTAAAGCATATCTTTTCCTACTAAATGGTGATCCACAGTGTCTGGGTGTCTTCTGTGTCCGATCTCCAAAACACTCAGGCAAACAAGTATTGTCCAGTAAGTGCATTGTGTGCTTGCTTGACTGTGGCATGGGTCACGTTTGGTGGGGTTTTACTGCTTTTTGAGCCCTGTTAACACTGGTCAGCTTTGAGGAATTACCGAGTCTCCTGTAGGGAATTAAATCACAAAAACCAGGATAGCTTGGTTTTACACGTTTGCCTCTGTGAGGGTTAAGCACCTCGGTTTGAAATGAATACATGGCTTATAAATAGATTCCTCTTTCACAAAATGCAAAACAGTCTCTGTGTTGCAGGACAGCGGGAACCAAAAACAAGCCCCGGCATGAATGAGCACTAGGACTGTGTGGCTGATACTGCCGTTAGGGGTTACCGAGATGGACACACTGAAGCTTTCAGGTGAAAGGATGCGAAGGTTTGAACTGCAGTGTATCTCAAACTTATTAAGAGAAATACTGCATTTGTACAAAAAGTCCTTTTGTAGACTGTTTCTGGCATTTAGTAGTGTCCCAATAAGTGATCTGATAGTCTGCAGTATAATCCTTACCTATAGCACATTCCAGAGCGTTCAATGTAATATTCACTGGATAAGCGGGCCAAGGTCACTGTATGAGGTTCAACAAGACCAAGTGCCTGGTCCTGCACTTGGGTCACAACACAACTCTCTGCAACGCTACAGGCGTTGGGACGAGGAGCTGGAAAGCTGCCCAGCAGAAAAGGACCTGGGGGTGTTGGTGGACACCGGCTGAGTATGAGCCAGCAGTGTGCCCAGGTGGGCAAGAAGGCCAGTGGCATCCTGGCCTGCATCAGGAACAGTGTGGCCAGCAGGACCAGGGCCAAGGATTGTCCGCCTGTACTGGGCACTGGTGAGGCTGCACCTTGAATCCTGGGGTCAGTTTTGGGCCCCTCACTGCAAGGAAGACACTGAGGTGCTGGAGTGTGTCCAGAGAAGGGCAACGGAGCTGGGGAAGGGTCTGGAGCACAAGTCCCGTGAGGAGCAGCTGAGGGAGCTGGGGGTGTTCAGCCTGGAGAAGAGGAGGCTGAGGGGAGACCTTATCGCTCTCTACAGCTCCCTGAAAGGAAGGTGCAGAGAGGTGGGGGTTGGTCTCTTCTCCCAAGTGACAGGACAAGCTGTGGGACAAGAGGAAATGGCCTCCAGTTGCGCTAGGGGAGGTTTATATTGGATATTAGGGAAAATTTCTTCCCAGAAAGGGCTGTCAGGCATTGGAAGGGGCTGCCCAGGGAGGTGGTGGAGTCACCATCCCTGGAGGGATTTAAGAGACGTGTGGATGTGGTGCTCAGGGACATGGGGTAGTGGTGGGCTTGGCAGTGCTGGGTTAACGGTTGGACTTGATGATCTTAATGGTCTTTTCCAACCTAACCAATTCTGTGATTATCATGCTATAAATAAGGCTGGGCAAGTCTTGAAGCAAAATGATCAGATCCCTGGAGCCTACACTGTAATTTGTTATAGACCTGTTTTGGTCCACAGAGAAAAGGGGGAGGTGAGAACCAAAGGGTGACAGCAGTGTGATAGTGCTGTGACTCAGTTCAAAATGTCACAGTACCTGTTAGTGCTGCAGCTTGATGAGGGACTGCTAAAAGCATTTTTGCAGCAATCCTGAACTGCTGCTGGCTTTGCTGGCCAAATACTTGCCCTGGTTACTCTGCTCAGCAGCCTGTGCTGAGCTTGGTGCTGCAGCAGCAGCTGTGTCATTATCAGTATCAAAGTTAGCTGCTTTGAAGCTAGATACTGAGATGAGCTGTAAGCACACCTTTGATCGTCATGTAGATGTAGTCATAATGAATCTTATTTTCTGGTCATAGATGTGCTAATAGTAGGTTTTTTAAGGAAGGCATATTATTTGCATCAGAGGATGCTGGAGACTTGGCAGAGTGTAGAAAGCATTTTGTGTTCCTTCTGGGAATCCAGCAAAGCACAAAAAAATGTGCGCTGAGTTTATGTAAATGAGTAGTTCTGCAGCTTCCCATGAGACCACTTGAAAATTTACCTGAATTAAGGCATAGTAGTTAATACCTTGCAGGATTGAGCAAGTAGCAACATATGCAAATATCAGTTATGCTTATCAACGGAATATGCAAAGCAGGTATCAAGGATGATGATATTTTACCATTCTCTGACTGTTTCGGTGTGACCACCACTGTTGATGGCAACAGGAGCATGGAGTTCTCAAACGAAAAAAAAACTGGCAGAGGGTTTTTTATGGAGAACTTCTGAAATGAGTCTCTTGCCCCCACTGTCTTGTCTCCCAGCTGCTCCTCTGTTACGATATTCCTCATTTGTCAGATGTTGATTAGTAACTGAAGCATGTGCAGAGAGGATGGCAGTGGAAGCTGTCGTCGCCTTTGGTGTTGTCTTTCCCAGTGTGTGTGTGTTGGCAGACCTGCCGTTTAAATGGGCATAGGAGGGTGAAGTTACCCCCTCTGTATTACGGCTGTCATTTGTAATCCTTATTTGCTAGTCGGTTTTGTTTCAGGTACAATGATTTATATATCCCACTCTGAAACATGTGTTCTGAGGTTCAGATGAATTTGCTTAGGAGTTACACAGGTGCAAAATAAAAATTAAAAAAAATCAGTATACTTTAGGAGGGGAAAAAGTACTTCTAGGTCCTTGGCTTTTGGTAACTCAGAAATTACTAGACTGCTAGTCTTGCCAGGTAAAGGGAGTTGTTTTCTGGAGGAATGGAAAAACAGGTGATTATTAGATTAAGTAGGAGTATTTTTTGAGCACTTTGGGGGGAAGGGGTGTCTGTTTTGTGGTGTAATGATTTTGGTGGGTGTTTATTGTGTGAGCTCTGTCAGATCAACTAACATTAGCAGCACATAGCTGGAGCTTTATCTTTACAATATGCTATTGCTAAAGAGACCTCTGTCAGGATAGAATTCCCATTGCACTGTGCACAAATAAGAAGGTTCCAGTGCATGATCTCACTTAGTTATAGGAAAGCAACTTGCACATATCTGCTGCCATGCAGGGAAAAAACCCACCTGAGAGCACGGAGGCATTCTCTCATTTGGAAAACACCTCTGGTATAGCACTTCTGATTGCAAAAGTTGACTGGCAAAAGGACAACAGCAGCAAGCAGAGGTGGCAAATCTCTCATCAGCTATATTTCCCTTTTGCAGCGGATGAGGAACACCATCAAAATGTGGCAGCGGCAGCGGTGGCCAGGCCTCGGCCCCAAGCTGAAGAGCGGGGAGATAGGATGCCAAGGCGCCGGAGGAACATGGGAAACCGGATGATGGCCCAGAGGAGAGCACAGCAGGCGGAAGACTGGCTGGAAGGTAACATTTGGCTCAGTTTATCTTGCAAACATTGAAAGAGACCTTAACAGCAGACGTTAAAGTTGGTGAAGGGGTGCAGCTGGCGCCTGAAGAAAGTTTTTCGGTTTTGCTGATTGTGAATTATTTACAGCTTGACTATAATCTGTTTGACTGTCCAACTATCTTGTACTGCATCACTTATCTCTAGATATTGGCTAACTGAAGTGTCTCCCTCCATCTATGGTGGATTCTGGCAGTTTGTTGTGCCAACGGTGCTTCGCAACATATTCTTCACTTACTTCCTAGAAACTGCCTTTTCTATTTCCTGCTTAGCCAGGAAATCCACACCTTGCACTAGAATAGCAAGCTGTACTAAAGTGCTGGTTTCTTACCAATTGGTGGGAAGCATTAATTCCCCAATGTAATCTCTACAGAATCTGGAGTTTTCTTTCCAAGAAGCCATCCCAGTGGTGATCAGAATCAAGCTGGTTAGCTGGAGAATCACCACAGACTGCAGCATTTTGCCTTACTGCCTGCAGAGTGTTGATGATGAGTCCTCTGTTCCTGTGCTGGATCTACAGTTAATAGCTGTACTTCTGTGGTGTGGTGGTTGAGAGGAATACAGTGATAAATAACATCTGTCTACACCCTTTAAGCCTCGCTCCCTTTTCTGGTGAAACTTCACATGTTATTATCTTTATTGCTAAAGAGACTGTATCACCATGACTCACCTAACTGGATTCCTCCTACTTTCAGATTGTGGGTTAAGTATTCAGGGTTTCTGCTCAAGTATTGATAGAAGTGGGCTTTGCCTCACTTGAGTTTGCAGTGAAGATCAGGGTGTCTTTTTGGTCTGCAGCAGGTGAGAAACAGTGAGTACACTGTTTAGATTAGGGACTGGTTGCGCATTCTTCAGCTTTTCTTGTCTTGCAGTTTGTAGAAAGAGTCTCATGCTCACGTTGGCAGGTAAACCTGCTTTTCAAGCTAATGATGTTCAGCAGTTTCACAAGGGGAAAATTGACAGGTCTGAACTTTTCAACTTTGGTTATTTCTTTTCATGTGATAACATCCTGGGAAGAAAATGGAATCTAAAAATCTTTCGCCTTAAACTCCAGACATCAAAAGTTTGAATGTTGAAGGCCAACAGTGAAGCTGTCAAAGCTTCTTACTTTATCACTTGAGCAATAGAAGAATCTGTGTCTTTGGGCTTTATAAATAATTCTTTTGCAGCTTACTGTATATCAGATGCAAGTGCTGCGGCTCTTGCATGGTTTTCTTTGAACTGACAGCCCTGGTTTACTGTTTCTTTTTTTCATTTCTTTTTCAAATTAAACCAACTTTTTGCTCTTTGCTTCAGTTTTGTTCCTCTGTGTGTGGTTTTATTCGTATTCTGGGATGATCTTTCCAAATGTGTAAGCAATCACTGCACAACAGTAACACCAAAGCCTTTGGAGATTGATCCTAGGCTTCAGCAGTATAACTTTGGAGAGAAGCTGTACTGTCCTTGGTATGTTGTGATGCACCGTTGGCACAACAAACTGTCAGAATTCACCCCAGGAGGAGGTAGACACTTCAGTTAACCAGTATCTAGAGGTAAGTGATGAAGTGCCCAGATAATTTGGACTGTCAGATAGAGTATAGTCAATTTGTTTCTGACCCTGGTTCCCCAGCACTGAGGTGTGGAGGGACTAGTGGCCATGTTACTTGGGATTAGCTCTCCTTTGTCACGGACCAGCTGTGTCTGTGCAAAGCCCTTAGTCTAGCCCTGAGCTACCTATATCAATGTGGGGTTTGGTTTTTTTTTTCTTCCCCTTAGAAAAGGATGTGTTCCATGTTTTGAAGCCCACTCTAGGAGCATATAGCGTAGGCCTGGAATCACTCTTGGATTTCTCTTGTTTGTGCAGGCACCGTGTGCATTTTCTCTGTGTCATTGCAATATAGAACAGTTTTGTCTAATTACTGCCTCCATTTGAACCTTTTGCAATAGCAAGTTATCCCCACAGCAGAGTTTTGTGTTACAAAAGTCATTTGACTCACACGGAAAGAGCCCAGAGTGCATGCGGTGATGTGCGGTCCTTGGCAATGCAGAACCACTTGGGGCACCTGGGGCTGAGGGGCAAAGGTTTTTTTGGCAGTGTAGACAGAACCACTGAAAACAAAATCTGGTTTCTTCAGTCTCGACTTGTAAATGTTCTGGTTGCTTTAGAAGGCTTATAGGTTGCACATCTGCAACTGAAGTGTTTTGTTGTTGTTAAAATACTGTTACAATGTTTTACTAGTAAGTTTCTGTTCGGTGTGTGGAATTTCCACTCTGGGCTTGTTCTTGGCTTTGGGCAAAGCTCCCTGATCCTGCTCTGTGTTGCTCTGGCTTCTGCTGCAGGTCAGTTCAGGTGTAATACCAACCGGTCACTGCAAGATGATTGCACATCAAACAGTCCCTCGGGAATGGCCATATCTATGTTAGCGTTACAGAAGTGGATTAGGGTAGGAACTGCTGTTATCACCAAGGCATTCTGCCTGTTGGGAGCCAGTTCTGCTGACTCTAGGAAATGGGCTCAAAGCAACACTTGCAGGCTTTGGAGTTGTGGTTAGTTAGCATGCAGGTTTTCTGTTTTCCATCTAACAATCAGATTTCAATTGCAGAATGAGAAAGAAAGCTTCAAGGCTAAAATAGTAGCCCACAGTTTCTGCTGCCCGTGCTAAGCTGCTGTGTGGTGCCAGTACTCTAAACTCTTGCAAAGTAATGGGTGGCAGTGGGGGGAGAAACAGAACAAATTGTGACACTGGGATCAGCACCTTGATAACTTTTAATTGTCCCTTCTGTAGATGAAATCTTAATCATGGAATTGTTTATATTGGAAAAGACTTTAAGGCCGTCAGTTCCAACCGTTAACCCAGCACTGCCAAGACCACCACTACACCATGTCCCTGAGCACCACATCCACACGTCTCTTAAATCCCTCCAGGGATGGTGACTCCACCACCTCCCTGGCCAGTCTGTTCCAGTCAATGCCTGACAGCCTTTTCCATGAAGAAATTTTCCCTGATATCCAATATGAACCTCCCCTGGCACAGCTTGAGGCCGCTTCCTCTTGTCCCATCACTTGTCACTTCTGAGAAGAGACTGACCACCACCTCTCTGCACCCTCCTTTCAGGTAGTTGTAGAGACCCATGTCTCCCCTGAGCCTCCTCCTCTCCAGGCTGAACACCCCTAGCTCCCTCTTGGGAAATAATAATCCCTAATAATCTTTCTTACATGCAAGTCTGGGTAAGGAGTGAATTAATACAGACAAGGATAGTAAATGATTGTTTTGAATACCCAAATCTCCACCCACTGCCAGTGGAGCTAAACCAGGATATATTTCTTCCTTTAGCTTGGTGGGGTAAGATACTTAAATTACTTGCAGATTGTCACAGACAAAAAATAAACGGTGAAACAGTAAATGCCTCGACTTTCCTACCAGCGTTGCAACCCACACAGCGCACGCAGGTCCCTTATTCAGGGGTTCCATGTGGGCCGTGCTGCCTACTGTGGGGGCAGGCCCGCAAGCCAGCGGCCTACGCTGGCTCACTTTGCCTGAGCAATGTTTTTCAGTGGTTAGTTGAATACTCAAAGGAGGTCATTTGTTATGAGAATATCAGCTTCTATTAATATCCTCTGATGACCAAAGATTACTGGGGAGATACTTTTTTTCATTGATGACAAAGTAATTCTGTAAATGACTGAGACCCCTGAGCTGTGTTCCACCAGGGTGGTTTTAATAAAACGGGTTTGGCTGGGTTATATTGCCTGACTTAATCCTAGTCATAACGCTACTGCCTGTCATGTGGCACCGTGCTATCTAGGTGACTTGTTAAAGTTTGCGTGCCTCAGAGGACATCTGCTCCGCACATTGTAGCAGGGTGCCTATGACTTTCCCTGTGGAAAATGGGTCTGGAAGGATAGTTCTCTATTCATGTGGTTAGGTTGCTTCTGATATCCCAGCTTACAGACTTAATTAGCTCTGTTGCATCTTAATTAAAATTGAACCCAGACAGAAGTGGCTTTGTGAGGCTAGCTACAGCCAGGACTAAAATAAACTCATTGCATGGCATAAATGTGTGTGGATTTCAGGCATTAATTGTTTCGGGCAGGAGAGGCCAAGCTAAGGGGAAGGGGATACATTGGAGTCAGGTTGTGGATTGTTTTGGGGCGTGGGGTAGTGTGAATAAATAGCATTAGCTATTTTCCGGTTTCAGATCCCATTTATTTATTGAGTGAGGAGGGTGTCTTTGGCTCTTGCCCTGACTTATAGTCTAAGTGCATCCACTTGAACTTGGATCACCTTTGGGTACCCATAAAGATGTTTTGTTGAGAGCTTTTATTTGGTTGCTGGTTGTGTGCATAGAAATCAGTTGTCCAGTTCCTGAGCTGAGCTTGTGCTTCCAAACCTGCTCACTGTGCCTTGAACACTGCAAAGAGCTATGCAGGGAAATAGGTACTTCTCTTGACACTACACTTTTTGGCTTTTTCAAGCAGAAAGTGACCCAGCCAATCTGCTGTTTTAATAGTGCAATTTTCTATCAAATGACAAGAAACTTGTGGGGATGAACTTAAAACAGCAAGTAGGGTTGGGTTGTCTTGATATCGTTGTGGTAAAAATAATGAGGAGGATGATCTGAGATGAATATCTGCCTGCTTGAAGGACTCTTATACGTTACTTCCGACAGTGACTTTGTACAAACATGTAGGGAGAAAACCTGCCTGCCTCAGGACACGATACAGGGAGTTGGCAGAGAGATGGAGGCGTGCACGGGCAAAGGGCCATTTCCAGGGTGGTTCAGTCAGCCGGTGCTTAGGACACTGGTTTTGCACTTCAGGTTTTCTGTCACTTGGAAAGGTGTCTTGGACGTAACCTTGCTACTGTTGATCTGGCAGAGGAGGTATTTTTGTTGGCTGGAACTGGTGGATGTCACCACAATTTAGGGTAGCTACAAAGAAACAGACTTCTCTAAGAAATGATAGCAATCTCCAAACCACCAAGCAAAACGAAGACCACTGGGCAACCCTCTGGGTGGAAGGTTTTGGTGGGTTTTCTGGGTGAGGCTGAGCTAGATAGAGAAGGACATGCCTGGAGAGCCTCAGCAGCCCAGGACATTTCCAGGGAATGTCTTCAAGGGTTTAATTTTGAAAGGTGCACACTTCCACATCCTAAAGCAAATGACCTCTCTGAGTTGTTACAAAAAGTGTTGCCAAAAATGGGATTTTATGTGGATTATGATGTTTAGATTTTTTTTCTTAACAAACAAAGTAAGGGCTACATCAACGAAATAACCTGGGTTTGTCAATGGCCTTTATTCCTAACTGGAACAAACTACAGGCGCTTTCCTATTGGCAGCAGCATTAAGTATGTTAATGTTAAGTATCCCAACATCTGCATGCCTTTTCCCTGAGCTTTTAGCCCAATACATCTGAGCACAGGTGTAGGAATGTCCAGTACAGTGGATATGTGGTTAAATTTACTGCCACAGAATCAGTAAAGATAAAGCTTTTGAGTGTGAGTGGTCTAGCTTTTAAAATAAAAAATGATAACAAGAAGTTAATGGTTCCAACATTAATTAAATTGTAAGTTCCTCTCCTCTTTTGCTTGGCAGGACTCAGAGATCAGAATCTCATGGTTTTCTTTACAAGTGTTAAACACGATTGAGGAAGAAAGCGCAAAACAAACCAAAAAATGGTCTTAGAAGTTTAAAAAAAATACTATTTGGGCATTTCAAAATGCCTATTATTGCTTTGTCTAGTATTTAAATCCAGCATTCAAATCTTGCATCTAAAAAACACTCATGTGACTGTTTTCTCCTAGATTTTGGGGAAAAAAAAATATAAAAATTAACTATAATTTTAATTCCCATTCAGTGATGGATACTGTGCGTAGCTTAAAGTGAAGAATTATGTTTGTGCTGAAACTTCTCAGAAGAAGCAGCGCTTTTCCTGAGCAGACTATGCTTGTTGTGTAATGTCACATCTCCCCATGTTCTGGTGTGGAAAATGTTTAAATGTAGAAATACACTGGTGTGGTCCTATTCTCTTCTCATGAAACAGCTGCTAATAGAGCTGCTTCAGTTGATGTAGTGGTTGAAATAATTTTAATGCTTAATCAGTAGGAAAACCTTTCTAGTACAGTTAAACTTTGACTACTAATATCCTAACTAGTGAATCAAAGGTTAATTTTGACTTGCTACGATTCAGATAGAAAGTGACTTTAGTGTTATCAAAGTATCCACATGTGTCTGCCCTTTAGGCATTTTGAGTGGGGATCGTGTGTGGAATAGGTAGGTGTGTGGTTTCTCAGTTATGCCATATGGCTTTATTTGAGGAAAAAATTTCAAGTAATTTCACTTCTGCTCAAGGGGTTTAATGTCCTTTTTTTTGCTGTCCTTTTTCTGTCCTAAGGGTGGGCTGGTTTTGTGGCTTCAGATTAATAAGCCCATGTCTCATTCGGTTCCTAAACTGGTTAGCTACCACACTTGAAAAACATCATATTTAGAATTGTTGTGACTGTACCACCATGGGGCTGTTGCTCATGCATGCCCACACCTTTCCATACGCTGGACCGATTCCTTTCCAGTGGCTGGTGTGCATCTTTTTCAATGTTGGTAACACAAACACATCCTCTGCCTTCAGGTTAAACTGTTTGTTTTGCCTGTCTTCACGCCTTTTCTCTCAGTCCTTTCGTTAGGTGCTGCATAAATAGTACATAAAGCAGGTAGCTGTGCCCAAAGGAGTGTTTTGTGAGTGGCCACATGTATAGCTTGCATTCTTTTTTGTGGATGGGAATCAATTTGTTTCACTTCAAAACTTAATAGAAGGCAAGATGGACCCTTTGACATAGATGACAAGGGCAACTAAAATACAGGATGCTGGTTGTTTCATTTAGAGTCTTTGCACAGTAGCTGGTAAATCCTGTGCTGATAGAGAATGTCCGCACCCCAGCACACTTTTTAATGGTGTTGGGAAGTATTTTTTAGAAGTACTCTGTAAATTTCAAGAGATTCAAACACCCATGTGGCTACTGTTTCCTATTCTCCTGCCTCTCAGTATATTCAAAACGTTAAGGAAAAACTTAAGGTTCCCTGAAACTACCTCTCAGCTGCCTGGCTGAGCAAAAACCATGCTTGTGTAAAGCAAACCATGTGAGGTGGTACGAAAGCATCCCTGGGAGTCAGACTATGTCTGCTTCCTGCCTCTTGGAGCTGGAAGCTGGTGGTAGTGCTTCGCAAACTCTGGAAATGTTGGTATAGTTGTGTTGGACTCTAAAGATGGACCAGAACACGTTGGTAGAGTTGTAACTGTGGTTGAAAGCAGTCCCATCAGGTCACATCCAAGAAGTTCAGGTGAAGAGGGTGCTGTGTGCCTTGAGGTTTGGTGGACTTGATCAGCACTGTGTCATGGGAACATGACTTGGGTGTCCTCTGGTACCTTCAGTAGTTAGGGAAGGTCACTACTGAAAAATTGCTTGTGTCAGAAGTTTGGAGCAACAAACCTCTCTCTTCCTGCCACAGCCCTACATACATCCCAGAACTGCCACATTTTAAGACATCAGATAAACTGTACAGAGCACCACAGAAGATCAGCCTTCCAACAAAAATACATTTTCAACTTCAACTGTGCCATGATGCCTGGTGTTGTTCGGTTTTCCAACCGAGTATGTACATAGGCTGGCAAAGCCAAGTGCTTTGGGTGACAACAACTGCTTTCATCATAGAATCACAGAATGGTTGGGGTGGGAAGGGACCTTAAAGACCATCTAGTTCCAACCTCCTGGCCATGGGCAGGGACACCTTCCACTAGACCAGGTTGCTCAAAGCCTCATCCAGCCTGGCCTTGAACACTTCCAGGGATGGGGCATCCACAGCTTCTCTGGGCAACCTGTTCCAGTGCCTCACCACCCTCTCTGGGAAGAATTTCTTCCTTATTACTAATCTAAATCTCCCCACTTTCAATTTAAACTCGTTACCCCTTGTCCTGTCACTCCAGGCCCTTGTAAAAAGTCCCCCCCAGCTTCCTTGTTGCCCCCTTCAGGTACTGGAAGGTGCAATAAGGTCTCCCCGGATCCTTCTCTTCTCCAGGCTGAACAAGCACAACTCTCTTAGCAGAGGTGCTCCAGCCCTCTGAGCATCTCCGTGGCCTCCTCTGGACTTGCTCCAACCAGTTGATATCCTTCTGATAGAGTGGATGCAGAACTGCAGGTGGCGGTCTCAGCAGAGCTAGCACAAATAAGCACAGTGAACTGAACATCTTGCATCACATCTGAGGCACAGAGGTGGATGGAGTGCACATTCCCGTGGACTCACACACACCCACCCACCCCCTGTCAGGTCTGTTAGTGTTGGCAACTGTGATTGTATGAAAAGTGATTGTTAAAAGCTGCTAAAACTATTGCTTCTTTATCTAAAAAAAAAAAAAAAAAACAACCAAAAACCAAACAAGCCCAAAATCTTGCTGGCGGTGTGCAGCATCCACTCAGCTTTCGGTGCAGCTCTTCTGCTATAATAACCAATTGATTCAGCGGATCCTTCTACCCTGTGCTTATATTCTTGTCAGCATGTTCAGCATTGTTTAGCACATACTAATTGCAGCCTGGTTTAGTGCACTGTTTGACCTTTAATGCTCTGGTGAATCACACACAGGCTGTGTCTGTGTTGCTGGCTCTGTCTTTTGTTGGATGTAACTCCATGCGCTAGAAAAAGGTTGGAGGAAGTGTTACTTAAGGGATCCTATCAGATGCTTCAAACAGGAGGAAAGTAAATGCTACTGAACAAAGGAATGTTTGATCCAGGACTGGAAAAATCCTTTAAAATAGTTTGTAGAGTATTGCCTGACCTCCAGCTCTGGTACTCTTAGTATAGGTGTAATCTGAGAAGCCCTCAATGCCTCAGGTTGAGTAGTGTCCTAGATGGTGGCTTATACTTGCGGTGTTTTCCAGCAACAAGTTTCTGAAGAATAATACCATCATTGAACTGTTAATTTGGGAGTGATAACTGCTAATAGTGGGTTGCTCACACATTTGGGAGTGATAACTGCTAATAGTGGGTTGCTCACACATTGTGTTTGGAACTCCCCTTGGCCCAGTGTTTTTTAAAAAATAAAGTTATTTAAAGCTTCAGCAAAATTGTAGAAGCAACTGTGTCAAGTCTGAGTGTCCCCTGTTGCTCTTTCTTTGTGGTGTAGGAAGGGGGAACCCTTTTGATCATCTCGGTAATCAGATACCAGCAATTCTCTGAAGCCCAATTCAGCAAGCCTATTAACTTCCATGTCCTGAAAACAGCCAAGTTATTTGAGAGCCACCTACACAGCTCTCAATTACATTTGTTTCTGATGGTGTGTCTCGGTGGCTTAACCATAGTACCATACTGTGTACTGGAATTAGTAAAACAGGAGTGCTTCAAACTGAATTCTGCATAGAAAAGAAGGGTGAGTCTCATTCATCCATATGCTCCTTGAACAGCAGCATTTTTGGGGGTTCCCAAAAAAGGGGAACAGGCTTTCTGGAGCAAGCGTCCTGCAGAAAGCATCCTGCTGCACGTACAACTGCTGCAGGCTGTTGTGAACCTGTTATCAGACATGATGAGCTTTTTCTTCTTGTTAGCCTGGCCTTAGAAAGAAGGGGCTCAAGGGTTGTGTGAGTGGGGAATCGGGCTGTTTTCCTCCCACTGATGAGGGCTAAAACTTCACTGAGGAAGAACTTTCCCTGCACTCTTCTGCCCTTCTCCATCCCTAAATAAATGCTGCGCATCAGGAAGATTGCAGGAGCTCGCCATGCTCTCCTTTAGATTACCCAGAGGGCTTCACATCTGTGGATGTGAAGTCAGCATCAAGAGTAACAGCACCATGGGTGCTCAAAGTATATGTCACTTTTCTCAAAAAAGGGATCCATGTGATAAAAATC
Source organism: Eurypyga helias (assembly GCF_000690775.1). Lineage (NCBI taxonomy): Eukaryota > Metazoa > Chordata > Aves > Eurypygiformes > Eurypygidae > Eurypyga > Eurypyga helias. Next base: position 16,944 of record NW_010269423.1, read on the forward strand.
TGCCAGCGTATTGCGTAGTGTTTCATGAAGTGAGCTAATGACTTCTCTTGGGGTGTTGAGGTGAATCCACAGGACTTGTAAGATCAAGGACTCATTTAGATCAGCAAATAAATTTAGGTTAGCAAATAAAGTGGCCAGATGTTGATTAGACATTGCTGGGGGATGGGGAACGGGGAATGGCAATCTTTAAAAACTCTTTATTGTTACTTAGCTCCTGGGTGAGCAGAAGTATAATGCGTTTGCACGTCATTTGAGCATGACGCTTTCATACTTCACAGTTGCAGAAATCATCTTTATAAACAACCAGTTGTCATACAACAGGGAACTACTTAGAAACATGAAGTTTTGTTGCAGTCAGGGCTGAGATTTGCATTGGAGGGTTTTCTTTGGTGTGGTTTTTTTTCCCCTCCTCCCTTAAAATTTCGTTGTGTTCAGGCTAGAGCCAGCAGATAAGTGTCATGTGTCTGAATTCCACTTTTCGAATGGATGCTGGTTGTGCTAGCCTTAAAGGTAGCTGGGAAGAAAGTCTCTGTAGGTGAGCAGTGTACAGTGACAACCGTAAGCACATTTTATATATGAGAGAAATTGTATCTTTTAATTGTGGAAAGTAGGAAATCTTTATGAAAAGCCATTCTGCAAAAGATAGAGTAAATTTTTACCTCCGACTTCACTTGGGTGTGTGTTTGCCCTGTTACTTCTACACTGTGCCTTTGGCAGTCCCATGTGATTTTTTTTTTCTTTTTTTTTTTTTCTGTTTTCCATCCAATAGGTCTTGTCTGAAATGTGTGTGTGTGTTTCCTTTTCATCTGCTCCTGCTTTCCTAGGAAGCAGTGATATTTCTCAAAGGGACGTTTTACAGATGATTTAAAACTTGTTGTTTACTCTTTAACACAATGTTGCAGAGGAAGAGGATGCTGAGGAGGTGCCAGAATTTCAGGTGCCTGGGAAAATTGGAGCAAAGAAGCAGAGGAAATTAGAAGAGAAACAAGCCAGAAAAGCACAGAGAGAGGTAAGCATTTCCTGCCACGTAGAGCTCAGAGCGGAGCCTGACTAGCAGTACTCAGCAAAGAACTGGTGATGACAGACACCCCAGAAAGGCAAAGGCAAAGTTACGGCTTTGGGGGAGATGAAGAACAGACCCTGAAATCTATGGTGCAGTCAGATTTTGTTTGAGATTTGGCACTTAAACAGAGACCAAGCATACAGGGAGGACACACTGCAGCTTTTCAGTTATTCTCTCTTAAATCTATGTGTAAAAATACTTAAATACTGTTGCCTTTGTTTTACCCAGCATTTTGCTGTTAATTCCAGGGAAGCAACAGGTTTTTGAAACTTACATTCTGATGTACGTTCTTGGTTGGCAACAGGTTATACCTTAATTCCTTTTAGTTATCCTATATATATGGTTTTTTTTGCAAACTGTGTTGTACAGTAACTTGGAACGTGGGGTTGCAAGAAGATAAAACCTAAACAGCCTATGCATAACAGAGGCTGGAGTGCATGCTGGACTTCATACATTTTGCAAAAAGACAGGGTTTATGAAGCTATTAACACTTCTAATGTGTAGAGGGTCCAAATAAAGCCAGTGAAATCCCATCTTGAGAATTTTAGTGTGACTTGAGGTTTAAGTCCAGCTTCTGCTTTACACTGTAGTGGTATGCCCTGTAGATAGGGCGGTCGGTAATAAACTTGATTATTATGTTATGTATAACTTCCATTACGATTCTTTTCTTTATGCTTTAATCATTTTGTCATTACTTTCCATATTTGTTCTATTTAATTACCCTCTTTTGTGGAAAGTCTGAGCAAAGTTGAACGAAGTTAGATAAGCATCAGTTGGTGGAGTGAGGAATCTTTTGTTTCATTTAAAAACATGCTGATTTTTATTTTCCCATGTAGAGAGATAAATTCCTTGGTTAGGTCTTTTTCTCTGAAACATTCAAAGCCACAAATCCTCCATTTGAATGTGCTCTGCTTGTTCTCTTAATATATTTTCAAATTTAAGTATACTTAAGAGACTGAAGAACAACATAAAGCTCTAAACAATACACTAAGTGCCTTTTTCCCCCCCATTTTGCAACAATCTCTTTGCTAGGCTTGGCTTAAAAAACAAATAATAAAATGATTTGAAGAGACCAGTACAACATTTTCTTTAAAAGATTCTGCCCAGGTTAATGATAAATTTGAATATACTTGGGTTTACAGAGTTTGTATTCCCCTCTCCTCGAAGTGCATTCTGACTAAATTTAAAGTGAGCAGAACTGGAATGCTATGATGCAATGATTTAATATCACTGTAGTAATAAGCCCGTGTGCACGTACAAAGCTTAAACCCTGATTGAGATGTGGATAATGCAACTGAGGAGGGTAATTTCTAAATTTACCATAACGTTAAGTGTGCTGAAGATCTGGGGAAAGGGGGTAGTTAAATAATAATGGCTTTTTTTATTCTTCTTTTTGCTGTTTCTTTCTGAACATGCATCTAGGACGATAGTAAGAAACATCCCCCTCTGGGTATCACAATATGAAATTAAAACACGTATATTCAGGAAGAGTAAGGCTTGGCTTGCATAATGGTTTTTTTTAGGCTGAAGAAGCAGAACGAGAAGAACGGAAAAAACTTGAGTCAAAAAGAGAGGAGGAAAGGCGGAAAGAAGAGGAGAGAATACGTCTCGAGGAAGAACGACAGGTGGGATTGGTTGTGTTTATAGATGGAAATTTTGAACCAAGTTTGCCTTTGAGATTGCTTGTGTGTAAGTTCTGTGATCAGCAGAACGCCCTTTGGCTTTTGTTACTGTCACATACATTTTTGACTTGGTTTTTTTTATTGCTCCATTTTGTTTGAATTACGGTAACAGTTATTTTAATTGTAGATCCCAGCTTCGTTCCCCTAGGTGCTTGGCAGGAGTGGAAGCTGCTTCAAACATCAGCACGCACATGTAGCAACAAGCACCCACCCACGGTCAAGTCAGGGCAAACTGAAACCCAGTCTCCTGGTCGTGGATCTGCTACCCCTGTGTGCCATAGTGACAGATTGTTTGATCGGTTCCTGTTGACAAACATAGCTGATAAAGTGGGCTGTTAGTTCATCTGGGAGCTGTTTAAGTGCAGGTATATGAAGGCAGGTGTTGTACCTAGTTGCAGGAGAAATTTGGGAGGTTGCTTGCTTGGTGTCTGACAGGAGAAGTTTGGTTATCACAGAATACTGTAGGTTGGAAGGGACCTCTGGAGACCATCTGGTCTGTCCTCGGGCTCCAGCCCATGTCCAAGCAGAGCAGGTTGCTTGGGAGTTGGTCCAGCCAAGCTTTGAGTGTCTCTTAACGAAGGAGATTTCACAACCTCGTGGCCCGTTACTCTGGTTAGCGCTGCCTGCCTAACAGCTGTCACCAGCCGGGCAGAAAGCGAAAGAGCTCAGCAACCAATTTTTGCAAGTGTCATGTAAAATGATATGACTTTATTCTAATTATACAAACTCATGTGTGCTTCGCAGTGAAAGATTTCTAAACTGGGCTTACGAGTGCGTGTGCTAGCCGGAGTGACCCAGAAAAACAGGTACTGTGCAGTCGAAACTCTTCTGTTGAATACTTTCATCAGTGAGGGAGGCAAACTTATTTCAAAACTGCTTTGTGTATTCTGGACTACTGGCTAAGAACGAGTTTCATGCTCTCTGGTGCTTGAGAAAATTGTGTGGTGCTTCTGGAGGCAAGGACCAAAGTGTGCTGCACAATCCTGTGCTCAGTAATTGCCATCCCAGGGGACCATAGCCCCCAGCTTTCTGTGTGAAATTTTGAGGATATTTAAATGTGCATGGAAACTTACGTCTCTGGCTTGTAGCAGATTTATTTTAATTTGTTCTCAGCCAGGTTGTGCACGTGGAGTGTGTTGCTGATAACATTTTAAAAGAGGAAAAGACAATGTTCCCTCTCCCCTGTTGCGGCCGTGAAGGCAGGATAAAGCAACTTAATGTTTTTTCTTTCATACATTACACACGCAGGTTATATCCATGAGATCTTTTGTAGAATGTCTGTTTACCTCTGGAGTTATTCCCCCTGCAAAAATCCTTTATCTTCTGAACTCTATTTCCTTTTCATCAGTAGAAGGCTCCTGAATTTCAGAAATTGAAACATGAGGAGAATGTCAGAACTACAACATCAGGCTATGTAGCATGGTCCGAGACTTAGACTTGTAAAGCAACTTGAACAAACATCCAGAGGACCAAGAATTCCACAGCTGCCCTTCTGAGAAAGATGTACAAGTTTAGTGGTACCTGGCAGTGGTCGAAGTGTGAACCCTGAGGTTAGATAACTGATACCGGCTAGTCTGAGCCACTCCTGTGTTTAACCAAGCTGTTCCCTACCGGCAGAAATATCAGCACTGGCTTCCCGTGGTTCTGTGCCTACCTCTTTTCCCCTGCCCACGCACTTCAGTAGCACCAGCCTTGTGGTCCCTGTGACCAACCTGCTTTTCTCCCCAGCATTACCAATTTCTCTTCCTCATACTTCCAGTACCGAAAGAGGTGGGACAAGCCCTGGCTACCTCTATAGTCTGTTGCCCATCCTGCTTGCCGTGGAGCTTGCATAACGGGTAATTCAGGTGGCAGTTTCCCTCCAGTGGTGTGTTCTTTTAAATGTTTTGTCTCCACCCTGTTCCCTCATATTTTTTTTCCCTAAGATTCTGGGAATTCAATATCCTTGAAACCTTGAAGCATTGGTTGAAACAAACCAAATGATTCCAGTGCTCTGGGGGAAATTAGGAGGGCACGCTGGCATTGTGTAAATGTCACTTTAGAGGAGGCTAATGAACAGAATTTCAGTTCCTTCTGGAGCGGTAGCCAGCACGGCAGGTGAATTGCTAAGCAAACTGCAGTTCAGCTTGGCCAACCTGCGCAAAAGAAGCTGTACCCAGGACGAAGATGTTCTCCTGTTGGTTGCGTACAGGTTTGACCTGGGGTTTAGCAGTGCAGCTGGCTAGGCAGGACCAGTCAGGCGTGGTTGAGAAGTTGAGTAGAAAATAAGGGTGAAATTCTAACAAGAGGGCTTTTCACACAGAAAGTGCTTATTAACATATTTAACTTTTTTTTTAAATCCACTTCAGTTTAGTGCTGAGTAATTTCTTTTGGATGAATGAGTAAAATCTGATTTTTAATTTTCAGTGTTGCTAGTAAAGATTGCACTACAACACTTCCACCTCCATTTCGCAAGGCTTGGTGTAAAAGAGGAATATAAACTAAGGCTTTGGGGTTTTTATTTTTTTAATTTTGTGCTCAACAGTCCAAAAGAGTACTTATTAGAATTTTGAAAATTGCTCAGATGCCAGAGTCTAGCTTGCTATTAACTTTAGGCAATAACTTCCTTGGCTACTTAAATTATGTAATTTTAACTATTTTTTGTTTGGTTTGTTTTTCTCAGTATTTTTCTATCAGAGCAGCCAGCCAGTGCACCGGACTACATCACAAACATTATTCTGCTACTCAGGGGAACGTGTTTCCAATATTTTACGGTTTTGCTGGGGTTTAAGACAGGTTGATAACCCATGAACCGCTGAACATTTTGAGCATGGATCAGAGTAAACATGTCTGACAATATTTAATGTCCATCCTCAACCCTTTTCTGGTAATTTTAGGTCTGTCTTCATCCGAGTCTTTCACAGGAAACAGAACGATTCAAGACTTGTATGTGGTAATAACAAGGCTTCAATGTGTTAGTCCTGACTGGGTGATAGGAGGGGAAACAAACTGGGTTAATAGAGACTTGATTACTGTGCCTGTAAGCATAGCCTGTCTTCATGAGAGTAATGCCCTGTTTTTCCAGTCTTGTTACAGATAAATTGTATGATGTAAAAGATACTGTCTCTCTCTTCTAAGCCTCTATAAGCAATAGAGATTGTTGGATTTGTTGTGTGTTTTATAGAATACATAGCATAAAATTTCATTTATACCTTCCTCCAGAGAAAAAGGAATCATCATTTCCACAAGAAACGCTTTGTCCCACGTAAGGACTCGTGGACTACGCATGTGATACTATTCCCCCATACAAGGGAATGGAAAGGCAAAATTAGAAAAGGTAGCTCAAGTAGTGATTGATAGCCATGAGATAAAAGCAGAGGGTAGCTGGTTGTATGATTTCTGGAGGCAGTTTCATTACTGACACTTCTGTAGCTTATATAATCCCATAATGCACAAGACATTTAGACTGTTACCACTTAAGTTTGTCTGAGAAACGTTATGGTTGTCAGCTTCATTTTTTCCCCTTTTCCAGCACATCAGAGCATTTCTGCAGGTGTAGCAAGAGTGGCAAGTCTAATGGTTTTTATGTCTGCCCTGTGCTGTAGAGGAAAGGTGTTACGACCATGGCCAAAGCTTTAGCGCTTCCCTGAAAAGTAGTGACATAACCGCCTGAATTGTTTGTTTCAGTTGCTGCACGCGCAAAGATTTTTTTTCTTTTTGTTTGTTTGTAACCAATAAATTGGGGTGGCTGTGCTTTATTTAATTTCAAATAGATTTAATTAGTGTATTCACAAGGGAGTGTAAGTGAGGAGCAGCTAGTCTCCAAACACATGCAACCAGGTTTGTTAGCTAAATTTCAATTGAACCTTTTTTCCAATCTCTCTCCCAAGAAGTGCTACAAAACTTCTGTGAACACTGAGATTTGCTTTGTGTAAGGGAGAGTTTCCTTTTGGCGTTTTCAGCCTTAAACTAATAGCAGAGTCCTAGTCCATGACACTGGGTGATTCCTGCACCATTAAATACCAGCTAAAACTGTGTCAGATGATGAGGGAAGCCAAATAGGTTCAGAAATAGGTTCAGGAGGATAGAAAATCATGTTGCAGCATGCAGATCTGCTAGAAATTCCCCAGTGCTGATCACTGATAAAGTCACTGGGTCTGTTAACCCTTTCACATGCACACACACCTCAAGTAGCTCGTAAGGTAAGAGTCTAGTGGAAGTAATGAAATCTTGAGACAGAATTATAAATAAAACGAAGTCACCCACTTTGTTTTATAGGCCAACTGATCTTTCTCTCCAGATATTTTTGGGCAACTCTACACTGCGCTGTCCTACAAGTGGGAACTGTGCCTTCAAGGGAGTTATGGGAGCTAAAATCTTGCATATTCTTGAGAAAAAGAACCCCCGGTCCTATTTAAATATATTTGTATGCACATATAAATAAAATGTGGTTGCCCCTTGGCTCCAGTGTTGCGAACCAGATAATATATTTTTAAATTCAAGTTTCCTTTCCAGTGTTCTGATGACCTGATTGGCTATACATGTGAGGAAGCTCCTTTATAATTGGCATTTACTTCAGCTCTGCTTTACCCTGGGGATTTCCCTTTCACTCTTGGAGTTTTTTAGTGGTGAGATGGTTTACCAACTGCCACCTTATCAATGACAGCGAGCTTCCTCTGATGTTGCAAAACAGTGTCTTCATACAAAGCCTTGCAGATTGCTCGCACAAGAGCTTTTTTTTTCATCCTGTGCGCAGGGATTTTTGTAGATTTTACTCTCTCAGCCAATGCTCTTCTGTATTAACATACAGCATCAAAGAGGGCATGTTGCCTGCAAATCTGTCGCAGAATGGAATCTTTACAAAACTTAGCTTGATACAGGGGAGAAACTACCAGTTTTCCAGCAAGCAAGATTTTCACTGTTGTGAAATAAAGGGCTGGGGGCTGCTGTTTGTTCACTGTTACATTAAAACGAGATCTGTATTGCTCAAGTATAGCTGTGCCCAAAGTTTCCAAACTTTGCCATTTCATTTAGTTTTATATTTAAGTGCCTAAATAAAAATGGTCTGGATCTTCAGAGTTATAGAAGTGTAGGTTTGCCTGGTGATCCCAAGGGTGCTGGGGAAGATTTTGAAAACTAAGACCCTGAAGTTTTGGCTCTGATATTTGATCATATAAGAATACACAACAACTATTAAAACACAGATTGTTGAGTTGTTTTGTTATGTGTAGCACTGTGTGAACATCACGATTCGTCCTGCTCTCAGCAGAGGCTTTTGTTATCTGTTTGGCGTTTACAGCCATGGTTCATACACAAACGGTGCGTTTCTGGAGGCTGATGCAGACAGACGTGGTTGCAGTTTAAGCAGCAGTTTTCAAGGTTGTACACTTTCCTGAAAACTAATGTCTCCTAAGGAAGTACAAGTTGAAAAGCTTGCAGAAAACTCATTGTACTCTGATTCTGAGGGAATGAGGGCTAGTTAGAACACTTACTCTGTCTTTCTAATGGTATTTTTTTATTTTGTGGCTGAACAGTGTTGGGGAAGGAATCCTAGAGATCCATCTGTCCTCTGTCAAATTATTTACTTGTAAAGTCCCTTTTCATGTCCTGCAGAACCTGCACTAACAACATGAAAACTGGATGTTACACAAGGAGGGGGTTTCTTTGGTCCTTGAGCCTCAAAGCATTTGTCATAGGAGCCAGTCCGCTTTTCTCATTCTGCGTGTTAAGCACGCGGCTGCAAAGAAAGAATGACTGGTAGCAGGCGGTGGTTGAAGAGTCCGGTGTTTGCTCTGCCTTCCTCACAAGCAATGAGATCTCTTCCACTTAGCAGTCGAATAAGCTGCCTGTAAATGATTTGTTTGTCAGCAGGTTGGTCCTTTATCTGATTTGGAGGAGAGTTGGCACAGCGAACAACTAGCAGTTTCCCCTCAGGGAAAGCTGCTTAGGCAAAGCTCTCAGAAAAGCTACTTAGTCTGAGGGTGATATCTGTTTATCTCAGGGCCACCTTAATGAAAGCTAGAAATGGCAATGCAGTATCTTCTTGCTGGACAGTACTGGCAGGGTCCTCACTCTGTTAAATGGAGTAAAGCATGAGAAACCTTCAAAGACTGTAATGTCAACCAGTAACAGTGCAGTAGCACTCAAGTAGCATCCCAGGACTCCAGAAGGATTTGTGATCCCAAGTGTCAAGCTCTGCTTCCCGTCTAAAAGAGTTTTGAAGACGCTGTGGGTTTCACCTGGTAAAAGATGGAGCTTTTGGGCAGTTGGCACAATTAATGTCTTTGTCATGGAAATAATCATCACGATCAAGGTAAGAAGCAAACTGAAGGTAATGACCTGAAAGGAGCCTCACAGCAAATCCTCAGTGGGCAGGTGGGACAGAGGGAGCCTGGAGAGCAGTAGAAGGACTGGGTGCAGTGGGAAGACAGTGCTGACCAGATCCAGAGTAGGAAGGGGTAAAGGTGTTGGAAGGTCTCCCAGAACACTGGAGATCCACAGACTGTACAGAGCTCTGGAAGCTCTTGGGTCTCTGCTACGCAAGGTGGCACCTGAGACTTACCGCAAGCATACAGAAGTAGAGTCGATCCAGCAGTGATAATGTGGACATTTTGTCAGAAAAAGGAGAGGAGGAAGAAAGGTTCGAGTGAGTACTTTTTCTTTTATTTCTTTCAGTAAAGACACAATCAGAGTGGGAGAGCTTGTTCTTCACATGCACTATAGTAAAACTGATCAAAAAGAAACCTTTACCCTGTAGCAAGCTCTCAGCTTGGGTAACATTTAGATGGGTGTGGAGAGAAGTAAACCTGCTTAAAAAAATTAAAAAGGCAGCAGCTGAAGGTGAGCATCTGCAGTTACCAAATTTCCATCATGCTGGGATTTCCCCACCACCCCACCCATTGTGGAAGGGAGGTGGCCCAGCTATTATCTCTCCTCTGAGCCACATGCTTCACCACTTAACTCCACAGCAGTTAATGAGACCAGAATGGGGAGGGGCAAAGAAACCTGACTAGCAAAGATGTGGTATTTTTAAACTTTAATATTTGAGCCGAATGCCCCCCGTTTGACTTGCATGAAGCAAGTACTGGTCTCTGTTTCATTAGTAGGCTCTGGGGTGCTGAGAGTGTTTCTGCATGTGGGTTATACATACAGACAGGCTGGGTTTTGTGGGAGTGCAACCTGCCTAAATTTGACCCTGCACCTACCATGCAACTGCTGCATGACTTGGGAATTTGAAAGAAGAGTGCTAGCAAAAAAAAAAAAAAAAAGCCAACAGCTGAGAATAAATATTAACAGACAGCCTGACTTCTCTCGGGTTCCTCCTCCTCAGCTTCCACTGCTGTTGCTGGTTGCTTCTCCCAGTGCAGTTATGCAAAGTCATCTTTCCTCTTGGCTTTGAACCAGTTTACGGTTTGGCTAAAGCCTTCTTTTTCTACAGATTGAATCATAGGTGAATTTAGGTAGTAAAGCATGGGGAACTATGCAGGAAGTGGCTGGGATTTTTAGTTATTAAATTAAAAAGCTTCTGGAAATACTTAGTCTGATGGAGCGGGGGGCTACAACCACTAGAAACACAGGGCTCTGAAGGCTGACACGTAGCATCAAAATTTAGGATCTGGAAAACAATCTCATGTTGGCTCTTAGAAGACTGCAAAAGACGGACTGGTAGCAGAGTGCTTTGCTAGTCTCACAGCAGAAATGCTTTCCTGCATATGTTGGAAGTGGAAGTACAGATACTAATGTGCTGGTATGCTTTAATCAAACTGAAGGTGCTGTTCTTCAAGTCTGTATGGAAGACAGGAATGAGTCTTGTTCATTTGTTGTTAGACCTTCCAGAAACAGGAAAATACTTCTTAGTTACTGTTTCTCTCAGTTGTAAATGGGACACTGTCTTCAGATTTATTTTTTAAGAACAATCTAGAAATTATCTGCCAAAGCAATTTTTAGTTTTTGTGATTTCCCCCCCCTCCCTTCCAAATCCTGTTGAATCAAAACTTCTGTAATAGACCAGAGGAATAACATTATTCTTGTATTTCCAGGATCAAGATTAAATTTAATGCACTTATAATAAAAGAACAATTGCTGTCACTTCCAAATGAAATATGGTTATGTTCTTCTTGGTACCTCTGGCACTTATAAGGAGAAAATCTACTGTTGGGCTTTTGCTGATAATTGTGTCAGTGTTGAATGACCCAGAAAATGGTCTTGTTTTGTCTCAAGATCTTCCTTAGATCTGTAGTTTTTCATGAGATAGCAGTTAAAAAAAATGCGTTTGACATTGCACATACAGGAAGATCCTTTCAGTCCTGTTTTTCTCATGCTCCTATGTTGGTAGCATTCCTTCTTGGGACTTTCTGGGAGTTTGATTAAATACGACTGGGACTAAATACACTTTCCCTTCAGTTTTTATTGAATGGCAACTCTTGTATCTTGCTGGTTTTGGCCTTACATAGCATCTTATTTTAATATGGGCATTTTTCAATATACTTAATTACCTGTTCCTGACTCTTCCTGTTTTAATGGAACAAGTGTTTGCTTTCCAACCACTTAAGGAAGCAGTTACCGTATTAATGTCAAAGATGTAGCATGGCAAGCATTTAGAAATCAATGTAATTGTTCTTTAAGAGATCAATTCCTGTACTAATTGTGAAGGAATGCCCAGAGATTGTCACTGAGTTTTGCAGAAGACATCTTTCTAAGTTTTAATCAAGCCTTTGCAGTGTGATAGCAACCAGAGACCAGTCAAATTGGAATCTCATTGTACCGAGTGCTGTGTAAACATAAATTTATCTGTAGAAGAAACCGTTGTGTAAGGAAACATCTTTCTTCTGTGTGGAATTACATGTGTAAAGTGTTTTGGAGAAGAGTAGAACAAATTCTACAAGAAATCAGGGAAAGCTGCAAGTTGATGAGCTCCTAGTAAAAACCTCTTTTTATTGGAAACATTTTTAAAGTAATCTATCAGATTCCAAATCTTGTAGTCATAGTTTTGCTCTCTGAATGTGTGACTGTTCTCCGTTTCGCTGATGTCGGGCTGGGAGTTTTCTGGGTCAGCTTTTTTTTTTTTTTTTTTAAGACTTTAATTCAGTTTCTTTCAGGCTAGGTAACTGAAAGTAATTTTATTGCAAATAACTGAAAGCAGAACCTGTAGGTGTTGGTTAACAATTAAACATGTAAAAACCCAATTTTTTTTCATACAATCATCCTTTGTCTCCTATGCCTAAAATACTTTATACAGTTCTTTACATTCCATGTAGACGTAGTTTGCTTGTCTGTTGAAGGATTTTACTTGCAACTCCATTACAGGCCAGCTTCTTACACACCAGTGTCATTCCAGTATTCTTTGTGATCCCAATGCACGCTAGTGCATGTCAGAGCAGAATTGGGGCCTGTTACTGAAAATGTGGATGTTGCATCAAAGTACAGTTAGGGGCAGGGATTTCCTGTCACGGGATCTGCAGAAGGAACATCTTCATGCAAATTAAGAAGGCAGGTTGCTATATAGGAGTGATTTCTCTCTCCTGTGCCAGATCTCTTAAGAGGCAGCCTGGGTGTATTTTGTGCAAGCTTACACTACCATGTGAGATGTTTTTTACCTTAAGGGTGGCTTGTGAAATTAATGATGCCATCGAGGGAGAACTTAAATGCATTTTAGAAACTTTTTATCTGCTGTCTGTCCTAGTAAAAACAGACTGTAGATAAAGAACATGCTACTTTCCTTAAAACTAAACCTGATTTCAGGATGAGCAAATTGACTTTGTCATCTTTTTTGTCCAGGAAGAGGAAAAAAGGAAGGCAAAGGAAGAAGAAGAGAAGAGAGAGTATGAAGAATACCTGAAGCTGAAGGAGAATTTTGTCGTTGAAAAGGAAGGGGTTGAAGAATCAATGACAGAGGAAGAGGTATGTAAGGCTGCTACTGTAGTTTCCTTTATCTTAGGCTCAGGTTGCCCTTACTGCATTCTGTCTGGTGTAGAATGAACTTAAAAGTAGGAATCAGCCAAACATTTTTGCTTGCAAAAACTAAATTGTGTTTATGGCGCACATTAACCTGGAGAATTTCCTGGGGGATGCTACAGTCCCTCATTGCAGACTCCTACAAATTAGTTTAGAGTACTAAGGCATGTTACTGGAAAAGAGTTCTCTCCTCCCTTAATGTAAATACTGAGATGAAACTCATCCTGGAAGTCAGACACTCTCTAACTGTCGTCAGCTTTGCTCTACCCATATACAGTAGGCCAGATGAAAGCAGGGCTAAATATGGAGTTCGGTAGTGCCCTCATATTTTGGGAGGAATTGATTGGTTTTGGTTTTATTTTCTAGACCAACAGAGCTGCTCTGAAATCAAACAACAGCTCTTGGCTTAAAAGGCTTCTGTTAAGAGAATTCACAGGACACAACCTAGGTGCCTGGGGGTTGTACAGTCAGTGTTGCAAGTGATTGCCAGGGTTGGTAGTATTTCCAACTCTGCGTAAGGCTCTAGCATGCTCCTCCTGTGCTGGGGATGGTTGCTGAAATGTGGTACTTGACACAGTACCACAGCAAACTTGAAAAAGTTCCACTCTTGTGGGAGGAAGTGCCCTTGATTCTGTCTGCTGAAAACCTGTTAGACTCATTTTAAGTGCTATCAAATGCTGAACTTGCTCTTGGGTTGCAGCTGTCAAACTTGAGCTGTACCATGCATTTTGTAAGCATTGTTTTTAGGGCCGTGCGTGCATTTTCTCCTCTGCTAAAGCGACCCCGTTGAATTCAATGGATTTGCCCTTAGCGTGACTGAGAATCGTTTGGGGACGTGGAATTTATAATGAGCCAATATCCCTTGACATTAATGACAAGTTCTCACTGTGAACCCTTTCCCACTGAGATAAATTCCTCCATCATGCCGGGATGAACATTAAGAGAGGTTGTATTTCGTGATGGGGAATTTCCTAGGACGCAGGGAACAGAGAAATGCATACTTCCTATTGAAAATGCCTTTTCAAAGTTGAAAATGCCTTTCCTGTTAGAAGACCAGATTATATCAAAATATGAAGACTTCAGACACCCTTTAAAGCTAGAATGTGTTTATTGTCTGTGTTCCTACAGCTGCCTGTCAAGGAGAAACTAATCTTTCTACATGTGGGTACAGAGAAGGGTGTTCCTCGCTCAAACGAGCTTGGCAGGCAGTTGGTGATCCCTGGATCTCAACATACAGTACCTTTGGCAGGAGTGGGGAGGTAGACCTTTCATAGTGGGTGATTTGAAAGTCATCTTTGGAAACAGTCACAGGTACATAGTTATTTGGAGACACCAGCTTTGCAGAAATGCTGAGCTGCGCGTCTGCCTTGTGGTGGATAATGTACCGACACGTTTCGGCATCCTGTTCCAATAGCTGATGCAGCCGTGTGCGTTTGAGGCTAGCGTGCTGAAACTCATGCTTCAGGTTAAGGACCCGAGTTAAGCAGTTAATTAAGGCTGATTGATTTCCAGGGTTGCAGAGTAACTTGATCTCCTGTTAACGTAAATGCACATTGTTTGAGTTGCCTTTGAAAATTGAGCAGCTGGATTTCAGGTGCATAGCTTTGAAAACGGCTTGAGCTTCCGCACATGTTGCCCATCTGTGTGCTACATTGACCAGCTGTGTGAGCCGCCTCCCGAACCACTGCACAGAATGTCCTTGGTGTACATGTAGCTTCACATGTGAGGCACAAACTCCCCCAGATGTGGTTATGTGAAGAAAGATTTCCTTTCACAAAACACTTAAACACAAATTGTACTCGAGCCATATTCTGTCTTAGAAAATACAAATTCCTAAATAAAATTAAATCTGGATTCCACCCCCCCACCCCCAAGATCAGAATCTCCCTCAATGTATGTTTAAAAATTTGGAAGTATGCAAGCTAAACGCTTCTATAATATTTGTACTCGGCAAGTTTGTGATGCATTTAATGTTCATGAGTTTAAAATAACAATTGTTTTCCTTGCTTTTTCCAGTCTCGCAGCTTTCTAATGGAATTTCTCGAATACGTTAAGGTAAGCCACCATGGTCTTTCTCCACCTCTCATACTTGTTGGATCGTGTAAAATCTCTTTGTCAAAGAGCTGAGTTGCAGAAAGAAGGGAAATCTTTACTTCCTCTTTGATTTACTTAAATATTCAACAAATAACAAGTGATACCTTTGATAAAGTCTGCATTATTTATTTAACTGTGCACGAGCATGCCCATCGTTGTTAAAATGTTTTGTCACTGTAGCTGTGTCGTGGCTTTTTGGGGCAGGATTGTAGCTCTTCCCCTCTTTGGTAAGGATGGGCATGTTAAACTCTGTGCCTGGTGGATCACCCTCAGAGTTTATGGACGGCAGTGGTTCCTGTTCACTGGGATTTGGGACATTCAGGCTTTTTGTTCGTTGAGCATCGGGCTGCCGATCAGAAAAGAGTCTCTGCGTCTCAGCATGAACGAGCAGGGCCATACCAGCGTGTGGCCTGCCGTGCAGGATGTGAGTGTGTCTGAAACACTGGGTTGTAAAGGTCGATCCAACTTTTCATGCTATTTCTTTTCTTGGTTTCATTTGTGCAATTTGCAATGTTTTCTTAATGTTTGGAAGGGATGCATGAGGAGATCGCTTGTTTTTCACAGGGTGCGTTAGTGCCCCTGTCATGATATCGTATGTTTAGTTACTTAAAACCTCTGGTGTGTTCAAGAGGATTTCCACTTTAATCTGTAAAGACAAATGCTTCTTTCTCCACTATTGGTGTATCAAAGGTCAAATATATTTTTCTACTATTACTCCTAAAGTTCTGCAGATCTTTTGTCCCAATTAATCCCTTGACTGGAAACCACTCTCTTACCTGACAACGTATGGCATGTGTGTGAAAGGCTCTATTAGTAAGCAAACCGCTTGCACACTTAGCGACCTCCTAATCATTTTGTTAACCCAGAACCTCACGCTCTGGGCCAGTTTTCCACGTCTGTTACCCTAGGAAAAACCTGGAGTTACAGATTTCTCTCCTGGGCAACCCTCCGCGTGGAGTCAATTTGAGTGCTTGCCATGCAAGTCTGCACAGCGGCTGGGTGTTTGGAGAGTCGCTGCAAAGCTACGGCACAAGCATCTTGCAGGTGCTGCCTCCTGCATCCGTGGGGCTTGTGGTGGTGTATCCCGTCACCGTCGGGCTGCAGTGAGAGAGGCTGCTAGGTTTGGAGCCGACAAGTGCTTTCTGAGCAGCGTGATCTCTGGAGGGAATTTGGAAATGTGTAAGCTAGTAGCGCTTGGATTTAGGACTTACCTTCATGGCTGCAGCCCAAATGAAAATAGGCCCCGTTCACTAACCAAATCCCCAGCACAAGCCGGTCAGCTCGGATCGAAAGCACCGCCAAAAGCGAATGAGACAGCTGAGGATAGATTGGAAAAGCCATGGGTGACTGGTTTAAAGAGCCCAAGTAGAACCATAGGGCGATGATGAGCCCTCAGATGGCACATTTCATTTTGCAGCCACACAGCGGTTTCAATATTCTGTTTTCCGCAGAAGCCGGCGAGATTTCTTTGGCAGGGAGGGGAGCTTTGAAATGGTCACGTCTGTAAGACCATCCTCGGTTTTAATTACTGTCTGTGGAAATGGACTATGTGGTACGGTGATCCCAGCTCACCCCTTCCCTTCTAAGGCTTTCAAGATACAGCCGAGCTGTGGATTAAGGAAAATGTGCTGTTCCTTCTTGATAAACAAGCTGCCCTAAGGTAACAGGAGGTAGAACAATAGGATATTTCAACATCATTTGGGAACTTCCACTAAAATTGGGAGGGTTTCCAAGGGATAATGCTGTAGGGTCTGATTCTGCACGTTGCCCTGGTAGTTGTGATGGATGGAACAGATTAGTCACAAACTCTCAGTTCAGTCTTCGAGCACATATGTACAGTTTTATATTAGTCACTTCTACATGACGTCAGAGGAATTAAGCATGGGCTGAAAAACCTAATTCAGAAGCACTTCGACACCTGATTTCCTACGTGAGATGAGTTGCAGAACTGGGGCATTGCTTTCTTTTACAAGTTTTAGGTTTGATTTTTTTAATCTGGAAAGTATGCTTAATACATAGATTATATATAGCCCTCATTTTCTGTTCTAGTCACAGAAACTGTTGACTTGTAGCAAGAAGCTGAGCTGCTAGTAGCTGTCTGAAAAACTTATAAATTAAAAGAGCAATTGGCATTTGAAAAAAAAGATTGATTTTGCTCTTCTGTTGAATTACTTATTTTACTGGTATAACTGGCTGGAGGTAGCTCACCCCATGCTTCATTCCTAAGGGTGTTTGAAAGAAAACGCAGCCTCATTTCTCCAGCTCTGCCTTGTGGGATTGTTTTAAATGGGATTTTTCTCCAAGGCACCAAAAGGATTGATGCCCCCTGGTTCTGCTTTTCTGAGTACCTCCCGTCCCTGTGGCTTTCGCAGTAGCCCCTCAACCTCAGTCTGAGTGCTGCAGTATCACCCCCTCCCACCTCAGGCTGCGGCATCGTCTCTGCTGCAAGAGCCATCCGGTGTGTTTGCTTCTCACAGCGACCGGTCCTCAAGTTAGACGTGACTGCTCTGCTCTCAGAGGAGCAGAGTAACCAGTTCCTACTGGGAGCCTTATGGTTTAACCCAGCAGTGCGGTCACTGTACGACGCACCTCACAAACCAGCTCTGTGGGCTCTCCAAGCACTTCAGACGAATGACTGATGAAGTGGGCAGCGCTTAAAGAGTGGCCGAGCTGTCCCCTTGCCGCGGAGCACCAGCTCTGTTAGCCCAGGAAATACCAGCCGCACTTTGTCCCTCGAACTGTTCTCGCCCGGCTTGGCAGTGCACCAGTGGGTGCATCCAAATTGTAGCCAGAGAACTAAACCAGCAAACTCCGTTTTCACGGTTTTCGACAGTCATAGCGAAGGACTTAGGGGCTTTACCCCTTTATGTTTCTTCTTTAAGAAAAATGGCACAAAATAAGGGGGAAAAAAGGTTCCTACTCATCTTAATCCTGAGACCTCTTGCTCCATTTCATCCCCTGCCGAGGACAGCAGCAGAATCATACCTAAAACTAAATTAATTTAGTAAAACGTGGGTGTGTAGATGTTGTTCTGGGAAAGTTCAGCCTGTCTCTAAAACTTGAAGCTTGTGGTGAGTGTTTTGTTTGCTTGGGACCTCACAATGTCATTATATTTCAGAATGTATGTGGGGACTACATCCTAATTCCACCCCGCTCTGTGGGCTCAATCACAGCAGGATCTGTCTTGGAAAGCTTCCACTAGACTTGGTCATAGAGGGTGAATGTCTTTAAGCGAAGGTTTAAATCCTGTTTTTCTTGCTGATGTGGCTTTGCACCCCCTCTGTCCTTTTAAAAGAAGATGTGACGAATCTTGGCAGTTCCCAGCTCTGAGAACTGAATTCCATGGACTGGTTCCAGTTCCATGCGTTCAGTCCATGGTATTTAGTTCTCTAGCTTGGCTGCATCGAACTTCACAACTACCAAGTCTGCGTGTGGTGCTTTTTGTCTGATTTTATTAATGAAAAAGGTTAATCTGTTTCAGCTTCTCTGTTTCTTCAATGTCCTTCCAGTGTGCTTTCAAGATGAGAAACAAATGCACATAGGGCTTCCAGTATCGCAGCTGATAATGTAAACGCAGCTCTCGTGGCCGTATACATGTGACTCTTAGGAGCGTGGGCCAGAGTGTTAACGGTTTTCAAAAGATTTATATTTTCCAAATTCTTTATAACCAGTGATGCCTTTCACTGCATCTAAACAGATGAGTTTCTAAAACTTCTGCAGATAAGAAAACAGGAACCAAGTAGCTCCAGACGAGCACACCGGGTGTTTTCTCTGTAATTCTCTGGAGCGAGAGAGAAGTGTAAAACCAGATGTGGGCAGCAGTGACCGCGTCCTCACCGAGAAGGGCTGCAGTAAGAATCTCTGTCAAAAGCAGAATGAAAATTTGCAGTTCCTGCTTCTACCTTTTGCTCTCAGCTCATCACGCTGCCTGCGCAGGAGTGTGCTAGCAGTACAGCAGCGACAGTTTTAATAAGGTGTTCGCTTGCTTAGGAAGATTTTTATGGCGTTAATACACATGGCATTAGTAAAACAGACTAAAGCACTTAATGCTGCCAGTCTTGTCTGGATTTTTATGTATGCGCTGATACATACATAGTGATGATTTTAAAATGTACTGTGAAACATCTCTCAAACAAAAAAGGATCTTGGTAAAAGCATACTGGAGATTAAAGGTAGCAGTTGAGAAACTCAGGTGGCAGGGAGAACGGAGCCATGGCTGAATACTTATTGTGCTCATCCTGTCTTCTAACATAAGGAAATATTCAGGACGAAAGCTGGCAAACATATTCCCAAGCTGCGCCAGGGGAGGTTTAGATTGGATGTAAGGAAGAAGTTCTTCACCAAAAGGGTTATCACACACTGGAACAGGCTGCCCAGGGAGGTGGTGGAGTCACCATCCCTGGATGTGTTTAAGAGACGGGTGGATGAGGTGCGGAGAGATATGGTTTAGTGGTGGACAGATACGGTTGGACTGGATGATCTCTAAGGTCTTTTCCAACCTAGTGATTCTATGATTCTATGATTCTATATTTGAGTCTTCAGTTACGTGGGTCAGAGCTTCCAGACCTTCCACAGAGCAGAGTGGTTAAGTAACTTAAGTTAGTGTTTTCCGCCGGAGAAAGTGCTTACTGGGAAAAGTTAGAACAGCAGGTTCTACTTTGTGTATTAAATGCATTTTTTTCTTTGAAAGAAAAAGAAATCTGCCCACCCTCTAATTCATCAGCTACATTTAACTCTTGTTTGTTTCCGTAGAAAACAAAGGTAATCCAGCTGGAGGACTTGGCTTCGCATTTGGGTTTAAGAACACAGGTAAGTACTGCCTTTTGGGGTGCAAGTACAAGCAATGAGTTTAAAAGGACAGGAGACAAAAAACGTATTTTATGTTTTGACTCTGGAGAACAGTTGTGACTTGCTTTATTTTAATTTGAGCACATTTGACGTGTCCTAAGTGACCAGTGTTTTCTGTTGTTCTGTTCCACACCTGATCTTGGGGTTCGCCTTCGCTTCACTGCAGCTTACGCGGCTCTAAGTCCAGGCTGCTGTGCCCCTGCCTCTGTCTTAAACCAGAACTTCATTGCAGCATGCAGTGAGCCAGTTAAGGGGATTTTATGTGGTTAAAATCTAAACTATAGCTTTTTTCTGCAGTCCCGTAAAGGCAAGAAAGGGAGGGAGGCAGAAGTGTGTAAAACAGGGCTTAGATACTAGTGTAAGGTGTAGTGGGACAGCGTGTAACCATCCCCCTTCCATAAAAGTGACAGCTACCTTAGCAATTAAATTCACTTTGGGAGATAGGGAAGTTATTTGAACACCCTAAAATGCAGAAGCTGACTTCACCTTTCTAAGACCAAAGGGCTTACTGCATCTGTCTGTGGGGAAATGCTGGTGTGTATCCTTCACTGAAGCCTTTAACGCTGAGGAATTAAATGTTAGCCTCCATCTGGAGTTTGTCTGAACATGTGAAATGGTTTTTGCCTTCCTCTTGATCAGTTTGCTGTTCCCTTTTTCCCCCTCTGAACAGGATGCAATTAACAGAATCCAGGACCTGATGGCCGATGGCACTCTAACAGGTAACAGCCAAAACACAAAGGGAACTTGATTTTAGCTGGTGAATAGGTGGTGCAGATGTCTTAACCATGGCAGAGAGGGACTTCCAGTGTAATTTCCATCTTAGTGTAGAAGCTCCTAGCAGGGCTTGATAAACAAATATTATCCCTGCTTCAGCCGCTGTCGAACTACTGTTTAAAGCACTGTAAGGGTGGGATTGCTCCTATGGTGCAGAGGCTGGGGAGGGGAGTATGTCCCCAGCAGTTGTGGAACCAGCACAATGCTGCTGCACCTTGACTGAGCCCTGCTGAAGACTTTTGGGAGCTGCT
Source organism: Eurypyga helias (assembly GCF_000690775.1). Classification (NCBI taxonomy): domain Eukaryota; kingdom Metazoa; phylum Chordata; class Aves; order Eurypygiformes; family Eurypygidae; genus Eurypyga; species Eurypyga helias. Next base: position 37,589 of record NW_010269423.1, read on the forward strand.
GAGCAGCCAGCTCCAAATGATGTCTTCTGAAATCTGAAGTTGAAAGAATCACTTGGATGTCTGGGGGTAGTTTGCAAGCCAGGACAGGGGTATGGCATGCTGTGGGAGAAGCAAACACCCCAGAGCGCTCCAGGATGCTGTAGGAAGTAAAGTGCTTGTTCCTAGCCATGTAACCACGCAATCCAAGCTGGAACGTGAGCAGAGATGGAGCATGTGAGCAGCTCCCTGTCTGAACAAGTCTATTTTATTGCTGGGCAGTCTTTTTCTTTCTGGGGAGGAAGTTGGGGAAGGTGCCAATGCAAACATTTACTGACCTGACACTGGTAATGGCTGGGAAAGAGCTATCTTGGTAGGTACATGTTTCAAATGACCTAAAACTGGTCTGAATCAAAGCATGAGGATGTGTACCGTCCCAGCTGTGTCCGTGGCCTAAAAGGCATGCCAGTGAGGCACTCTGCCTGGCATCTGATCCTGTGATGTGTTAAGAACAGAGGAGTCTGTTCTCGCTCTTGGAGTAACTGAAATATAGAAATTGAGCTTCATTCCCTTTTAGAGAGTAAGTGGAAGGGCCAAGCTGAGCCCCACATGGTCTCTGAGTCACCTTCCTGCTGCTGTGCCTTTCTCTACCAGCTGCCTGGGCCCAGAACATTGGCACCAAATCTGTGTCTACCTGAAGCAGCTGCTGCCGTACTCCCAGCTAGCTGCATACGATGAAAAGAATGGGTTACTTTGAACAAAATTAGTCTCACCGAGGCACTCGGGTGTTGTCGTAGCCCTGCTCAAAGACCCAGCAGTAGCGTGGAGATAAAAGCCTGCCTGCCCTAGATATGAAATGCAGCCTCAGCACTTTAACCGTCCCTTCCAAAAGCAGTGACTGATGTCTGTCGGGAAGTGAGAGGAGCCAAAGTGCTGACTTCAGGGTCCTTTCTTTCCCCTCATAGGTGTGATTGATGACAGAGGAAAGTTCATCTACATCACTCCGGAGGAGATGGCAGCCGTGGCTCGGTATATCAAACAGAGAGGACGCGTCTCCATCGCAGAGCTGGCCCGAGCGAGCAATTCCCTCATCAACCTCCAGCCCGACAGCCGAGCCGCTGCTCCGACTGTGGCGTGAAATCGCGGCGCGAGGAGAATGCAGCAGGGGTTTAACCTTTTCATAAATAAGCCAGATAATTGAAACCAAACGAGAACTCCTCTGGTCCATATGCTTGAACACGGGATGTTCTTTTTAAGCACCAGCTGCAAGACTTGATGGAAAGTTTTGCTTTTCATTCTGTTAGGGCTGATACAAAATAGGACAGTCTTTTGTACAACAGAGGCTAGCCAAGAACTTGGGGTTAAAACACTCTGATGCACCTGTACCCCAGGAATATCAGTAATTTTTATATGGTTACTTATCTTGGCAGTCTGTCTTAGGTGACTATTCCCAAACTTTTTATTGTTTCTGGATTGTGATGTCTGTATCAAATATAGTTGGGTTTGATTGTATTTGGGATTCTCTGCACTTGTGGCGCCGTGTAACTTCACGGCAATGACATATGCAGCCCAGAATAATAGGTGTGGAGGGCTGAGGATTGCAGGTTTTGTCTTCTGTGGCCACGCTAGAAGGATAGAGTAAAAACAAAATACTGCCCGTTTGTCCCTGTTACTGAGATACATACTGAGGCTCTAGAAATGTGGGAGGTTGTTTCAGAAAACCTTTGCTATATAAATATGTTTGGCTTGGTTTATGTACTGTAAAAAGTTTGCTTGCAGCCAAGCTCAGTTATTTTTTTCCGTAGCCAGGAGACAAGACACCTCCTGGGAAAGGCTAGCTCGCCCCATTTCTTGCGCAGGCCAATTCTACTGATACCAACCAGATTCTGGTGATTCATCCTTTGATGTAAGAGCGAGCTCGGTGTGTCTGAAGGCGTCCGACCCCCCCTGCCCCCGACCTTTGTGTTTTGGATGGTTTGGGGTATTTTTAAATAAAAAAAAATCAGGCACTATGAGTCATGCAATTAATGTTACAAGTAAATGATTATTAATATATTAATTGTAGGGGTCAGTTTATTTCCTGCATAAGAATATTTATTTTTTTTAACAGCCTAATCGATGCTTTGTTAATCCTCCTTCCTGAAATCAATAGGATCTATGTGGATATACAGCAAGTGGGGAGGGCAAGAAGGGCCAGTTTGGTCTCTGCCCAACTTAGGGATGACGTAAGTAGATGAAAAGCTGCGTCATCGGTGAGATGAGACGGCAGTAAAACGGTGGAAGGAAGCGCATTTCCTTCTTCATCCCCGCACTGCTGCCAAAGGCGATGCTCAGCAGGAGGGCACGGTGCAGCTCCACATGGATGTGGGAGACCCGTGCGTTGTTGCTGTGTTGCACAACAATAACCAGCAGAGATTACTGGAGATTTGAGGCTTGTAAAGTCTCTCCATTATTCAAAATTTGATTTTGCCTTGATTTGTTTTGTTCTGTCCTAAACTATTCTTTGATAAAATAAACAATATTGAAAGAACTGCAGATATTTGTATTTGAGCTATCTTTGGTGTTTGTGTGTTAAAGGATTTTCTGAGCTAAAGGAGCCAGCCGGCAGTGCCATAGACTCCAGCGTGCCAGTCAAAGGCCAGAGGTATTCCATTAAATCCACTGAAATCACTCCAAAGCACATTCCTTTTCTGTGAACGTAACAAAGACACCACCTCCCCCGGGCAGTGTCTGCTCTGCCAGTACAACTGCACCAGCAACACTGCCCCTTCGGCAGGGGCCAGCCGCCTGCTGAGAGGGGCGCGTGCACTCTCCCGTTAGACACGCTGTAGCTGAGGTCGGACAAGGTCTGTGCCTTGAAGTGTTCCAAATTCCTTTTGTGTTACACTGTTGGAGTTCCACGGGGCCAAAAGCGTTGTTTGCGGTTCGCCGACAGGTCGCAAAGACTGCTGAAGGCCGCGGTTTGGAGGAGGTGTTAGGCCGAAGAACGTGGTAGCCACGTGGTTATTAGGAGCCCAATCCATGGTCTGTTAGAGGGCTCTGGCTATCACAGACTCCTCAGGAGTGTCACTCTCCTGCGCTTCTGCTTCCAGCTCTGAAGGAGCGTTGCCTTATGAAGCACAAGAGGTAGGCAGGGTGGCCTGACTGAGCCCTTCCACGTGAGATACGGGTCACCGAACTCGTCCCGCAGGCCTGTCACTGTGGGAGACCACACTGAACCTGTGGGTCCTTCTGGACTGAGGTCTCTGCTTGTTTTCAACTGTGATTCTCTACTAGGGCTTCCTAGTGTTGTGTTTTGGACCTGACGCTGGCCATGCTGTTCCCAAGGATGTGGAGTCGCTGTATGGAGACCGGAGCACAGATCTGATGACGGCCTTTGGAAGAGCTAATGTTGTCTGGCTGTGGTCCCGGCTATAACATCACCCAAGGTAAGATGTGGTGGTGTGGCTATGCCAGCAGCTGGTCTGCCTGTTGTGATCCTC
>NW_010269423.1:41075-55261 GCF_000690775.1 Eurypyga helias
GTTCAGGAAAACCGTTTTGCTCATATTGGGTCAGGGTGCTGCGTGATCTTGGCTGCGTGCCAGCCACTTATATAAACCACATAAAAAATATAAAGGAAAAAGACACCAGTAACAAAAAGCATGTGTAGGCTGCTAACTCTCCTTGGAATCCTATGGAGAAGGGACTGTGCTCTGCTGCGAAATGGTTTCACTTGGCCGGGATCTCTAGATCGCTGCAGAATCTGCAGGAGGGAAGGACAGAGGGGTCTTGGTGCTGTGACCCCCCAGTCCCATTCAGCCCTGTGCCTTGGGGAGCAGCCACCGCTACTCAATTGTAACTGATCTTGCTGTTAAAGAGTGTTATGCTGTTTTCTGGGAATCTACTTACGGAGTCCAAGATGACAGTTTAAAGCCTTGAATACAGTTACTTCAGGCCATTTGTTTGGATGGCTTATAAACGAAGCAGTTCAAACCTGCGCTGCTTCATGGCTTTTTGCTGCGGAATGGAGGGGGAAGAAATTAAGGGCTGTGCCCCAAAAATTATTTCACTGACAGAATTCATATCTCCTGGCATAACTCTCATTTCATACATCACAAGAGAAGAGGTGCCTCAGGGGAAGGCATTCATCCCCCCAGGCTTGGATTAGGGGACACCCCCGGGTGCCGTGGTCGAGATGGAGAGTGTCCCCCAGTGTCCTGGGTGAGGATGCTGACGGAGAGGTGGAATGGTCCATCAGCACCTGGGGTGCTCCTCTTCTCCTTCCCCGAAGTTTAAAACTGTCCCTGACCCTCCGTTGCAGGGAACCAGAGTCCTGCAGGATGATACAAGGTCTGCCTGACTCCTCCAGAGCTCTGATCCTGCCCCCGTGCTTAGGGAAATCGTTATGGGGTCAAGCACAACCCCCCCCCACGTTCATCTGTGTCAGCGTGACCCCTTCTGTCACGTCTGGCATGGCTAGCGCTTAAAATACAGGGCAGTAAAATACTGGTAAAATAGTAAATACAGTAAACCAGTAAAATTTCTTAGATTTGGGGTGTTCTGAATTCATAAAAATTTAAAAGCTCTTCGGTGACTGCTTGCTTGGAGTACCTACAGTTTTGAAAACGTTAAGGGCGTACCGAAGGTTCTTACGGATCTTTTGGGAAGCAAGCATTAGCTGTTCCTGGCTCACGGCTCAGAATGGGTCCCGTGCTCAGCAGAGCTCCACCTGCCTTCACTTAGGGATGCGCTGGATGCAAATTCCCCACCACAATTAGCTTTGGGCAAGGATACCCACTCCTACTACCTCTCTGACTTAGAGACAGGAGGGTTTAGATGTTTCGCTTCCTGCTGCTTTGTCCAATCTACTTTCATCACTTTTAAAAACCTGGAACATCCCCCTGTTATTTGGCTTTAACTAAAAGAAAATCCCTATTTTCTGTTAAACTTTGCCAGTGCAAAAATCACTGTGTTTCTCCCCTCTGAACTAGTAGAAGGGCTCCCAGGCTCTCTGCTTCTGCATGGCAGGAATAATAGTAGTAATGATGAGCTCATCTGAGTGAGTTTGTCCTAATTTTGCCATTCCACCCGAAGGCAAAGGCTAAAAAAATTAGATTGAAAACCTTGTCTTCAGATCACAGAAGGCAAGATCTAAACAAGGAAAAGTCCAGCTTCTTTTTCAATGAAAATATAGAATTTACAGGTTATAAAAATGTAAAAGGAACAAATCTCACTACTTTTAATTTTATTTGTTTGTGATATGAGTTTTAGAGACCATCAGCCTTATGGTCTCCAGTTTTTCTCTCTAACTGTGGATGCTAGGAACAGATTTGGCGGTCTTCTTTCTCATTTGGGGTTTTTTTAAATTGATATTGTGTGCTGATCCTTTCAGGAAAATGCTAAATATCACGACATGGCAGTGAATCATGAAGCTACAATATTCCCCTCTGCAGGAAGAGCCACATTTTGGATTCACAGGATTACTTTTTTTAACCTCAAAAGCAAATCCAGAGCATTAATACCGATTTGTGGCTTGAATGCAGGGATCCCCACAAAAGAGCTGGTATCTAGGGAAGTTTAGTACCCTCAGCACTGTTGGGATGGGACCTTAATTCTTTTCCCTGATAGTAAAAGAGAAAGTGAAGTAAAACAAAGGAGGGGAAAAAACATTCCCTTCCTTTCCTTAAAAATAAAGGAACATTTTATGATCTCTGTAGACAAATGGGACATTTTCCATTCCTGGGGACAAGTGTCTGATTATATGGTGAAACAAGGCGTGGCATCCGTTAAACTGCTTTTTGGGAACTGTTTTCTAGGGAGTCCTGAGCCTGGGACAAGGCTGGCAGCAGCGGTGCCCAGTCCTCTTCACCCTTCAGAAGGCTTCTTGGTACGGGCAGGCTGGTTTGGGGGTGAGGTAGAGGAACAGCTCCAGATTTATTCATTGACCAGTAACCCGATTCATCTCCCTTTTGAGTCAAAGATCTGCACTTCCCTTTCTGACAGCAGATAACCCCCCCACCTTCCCGACGGAGCTCACTTACTCCTGAAAGTGCCTGTGCAGCTCTCTGGTGTTCTCAGAAGCACTGAGCTCAGGACAAACAAGCTTCTGCTGACTGCATCCCACGTCGTCAAATGGCTGGGCTGGCCTGGCTTGGCCTGCCCCATCATCAGGGGATGCTGCAAAGAAAACCAGCCCTTAAGGAGAGGAGCTCCAGGGAAGAGGCATGTCATTACATGGAAGCCAACTGTGCTCAGGGATGCCCAGCTGAGGATGTGTCCCAGAAACATCATCAGAATCATAGAATGCAGGAATGTGTCCTCTTCAAGTCATGGAATCACAGACTGGTTTGGGTTGGAAGGGACCTTAAAGACCATCCAGTTCCAACCCCCCTGCCATGGGCAGGGACACCTTCCACTAGACCAGGTTGCTCAAAGCCTCATCCAGCCTGGCCTTGAACACTTCCAGGGATGGGGCATCCACAGCTTCTCTAGGCAACCTGTTCCAGTGCCTCACCACCCTCTCTGGGAAGGATTTCCTCCAGATGTCTAATCTTAACCTCCCCACTTTCAATTCAAACCCATTACCCCTTGTCCTGTCACTACAGGCCCTTGTAAAAAGTCCCCCCCAGCTTCCTTGTAGCCCGTTCAGGTACTGGAAGGCTGGAATAAGGTCTCCCCGGAGCCTTCTCTTCTCCAGGCTGAACAAACCCAACTCTCTCAGCCTGTCCCCATAGCAGAGGTGCTCCAGTCAATGTCAGAGGGTTTTGCTGTGCAGCTGAACAGACGAACTAGAATTGTGAGATTTAAGAGTGGAGTTAGGATGTAGTCGTTACTCTATGAATGGCCAGGACTGTCCCCGCCACAGGTGGGATCTTGTGCAGGTCTTGGCTGGCAGCATTCACACTGCAGCAGGAACATGGAACATCTATTCAGCGTTCATCCTGCATTGGCTTTCCCTCCAGGACCTTCACTGGCAGCTCATCATGGCTTGAGGAATCATCTAACACCTCCAATATCCTCAGCCAAAGTCCTGCTCAGCCATTTCCAGCTGATGAAGCCCAGTTTACCCCAACTTCTGATCACCCTGAAGTCCAGTGAGCGGAACAGAGTCAGGTGGAGGCTTTGGGGCCTGGTATGGGAGGCAATCCCAGGCACGCTTGATTTGCCTTTAGGGGAGAAGTTGTAATGCTGCACTGCAGGGATAGAGAAGGGTAAAGAAGATAACAGGAGCTGGATCTGGCTGCTCTTTCGGTGCATTAGCCCTGCCAGAAGGATATGTGGCACCAAATGCAGGGAATCCCATGCATCTCTCCAGGAAAACCAGGCACTGAGCTTGATGGAATGTGAGTGCTGCACAGGACATCTGCACAGCTGGCCACGTACGCTCAGGAAGTCTGGAATGCTCTCTACCCTTAGGGTTTGCATATGCAAGTCATCTCTGCCAGTCACTGCTGCAGACTGCAGGCTTGCAGCTCCCATATAGGAGTGCCCAGGAAGCACCCCAGATGTTAAATGCATGTGTACACCCATGTATGTGCAATTGTCTTATTGACCCCTCCAGAGCTCCAGCAAGCTTTCGGGGGCTACTGGATATCTCTGAATCTCTGGCAAATGAAGAGGTTTTATCATTTTCTAGCCAGACAAAAGGTATGATTTAGGGCTATATGTTAACACTGAACAGGTCTCCAATGCTAGAGTTTACAGAACAGAAGATCTGTGGAGTGGGAGCTGCAGGCTCCCACTGAAGACAGTGCTAATGAGGTTTTGAGGAAATAGGACATGGAAGAACTCCGCATGAGAGGTTTTGAGGGCATGGAAGATAGTAGGAGATGCTTTTACACATCTAACCTGGTCTTTGGGCACCTTCAGCATAGCAGTTTATGCAGCTGGTACGGTTTGGCTCTAAAACCCCCATTCCTATGCAGGCTTGCACCGTGGGATGCAGTCTGATGCAGCAGAAGTGCACAATTCTCTTCAGGCTTTCTCTCAGGCCAATTTAGTGGCTTGGAATTTAGTTAAGATGACCTAAAAGCAGGATCAAAACAGTTACAGAGAGGATCACTCTGTATGCTCGGAGACAAATTGGATATAAACTGTAGGAGGGACTGGCACCTCCTCCTAAAACACCTCCTGGTCAGGTGGATGCAGGGTCAGGGCAGATGACAGAGATTTCTGGTGTGGCTCAAAGGAAATCTCCTGCCAGCATCAAATTAAGGTCAGAGGCAGAACAATAGCCTCGATTCAGCCTGGCAAGGGAATCTGCAATCAGGAGTGCAGGTACCGCAGCCACGTGTGTGCTGCACGGTGCAGGACGCGGTGCCCTGGTTGTGACGGTGCCTTTGGACAGTCTCCACATCCGAAGGGCTGGGGAACGTTGGCGCAACTTACTTTCTTTCTCCATCCTCCTGTTAGGAAGATGCTGCTCTGGGTTGCCATGTGCACATGAGCTCTTTGGGGCGGACAGGGTTCGGACGGCAGAGGGGGAGCAGTGGGACTGGTGGGGGGAAGGTTGGGAGCAGGGAGAGAGGCTGCCATGGGGCAGCTGTTGCAGAAGGAACTGCAGGAGGTGCTGCTGAAGCTGAGATGATTCAAGCATCTCTCATCCACTCCAGTGCAAAGTCAAGCCCAAGGAGGCACAGCAGCTCCTGAGAACACCTTTCCCTGGGTGATGACAACCTGGCACAGTCAGGTTTCCCCCATTTAAAATCACTTAACACTGCAACGATTCTGGTCATTCGCACAAGCAGCCCCGTGTTTCAGCTCTAGGTCATTTTGTCCCCGTAACAATCAGCTACAGGGACCCAGGCTGCATCTCCCATCAGCCATCCTGCGGTGGGACGCATGTTGGGTCCCTGCCGTCTAACAGCCTGGCCAGCGACTCCTCACCTTCACTGCAAGCGAGCATGCTGCAGCCCGAGGTTCCACATGGGTGGCACCAGCCTTGGATCTCTGTGGGCTGCCTGCTTACAAGAAAGGTGAGAATAAACGACAATCTGCAGAAAAGCTCCAGCTCTTGGTCGTAACACTGAGTAACAACCATCGTGTGCAGCTTCTAACACGTCCCACACTCATTGTCTGTGCTGCCTCCGTGCACGCAGCTAAGCCTCGCACCCATCCCCTCCCATCTGCCTGCCTTACACATCACCCTGTACTTCTTCATGAATTCTCTCCCTGCCACTTCCATGGGGGAAGGAAGGATGGAAATAACTTGTTCAGGGCTTTCTCTTCCAAGAGGAGTCACATCCAAGCCATTCTCCATCCAGGAGCTGACCTCACTAAGGTCCTTCCAGAGAGCCCAGTCCAGCAGAAGACATGCCCAAAGCTCCCTAGGGTGACACTAACCAAGGACAAACCTGCGGCCAAAATACTCTGTGGGCAAATTTGGGCATGATTCGGGGTCAGGACCATTTGAATTGTTAATGGTTTGTTTGGCAGAGTCCGCTGAGTCTGGGAGATGCTCTTCGAGCTTCTGGCACGTAAGAGGTGGCAACAGGAGGGTGCTGCTGGGGTCCAAACGGCACGGTGCCAATGTACCTGGGCCTGGCATGCCTGGATTTGGGCTGATCCCTGCCTGAAACACCTCCACAGCTGCCCTGTGCTCTTCCAAAAGCACTCCACGCGATCCACGCCTCCTCCAGGAGATGGCAGCAGCAGATCTCGCATCCCCCACCCCGTGCAGCATTCCTATGGCAACGGGAGTGAAGCATCCCCCAGAGCTTGGAGGACGATCACAAGGTTAGGGAAAGCCATTGCTTCCCAGCAAACAGCCCCTCTCCCAGCTTCCCTGGGCTGGGGAAACGTGGGAAGAGGCTGCCTGCTGCTTTGCTCCCAAGCCAGCATCGCAGCGGAGTAATTGAGGTGACAACCAGAGTATCGTAGCTGAATTAGCCAAGGTTACTGAGGTTTCTTTTGCTCTCTTCTTTCCGCAGGAGTGAAAAGCTACTGCAAAACTTGCACAGATCCTGATTGTACCGAGGAGGGAAAAATGGCAGCAGAATGTCTACAGCAGCATCAACCAAGTCTAACGGCAGTCGGCAGGGAGCAGCCAGAGCAGGGAAACATCCACGACCATAAATCCCTTCCTGCTGCTCATCAGCAGCTGATGTTCAGTGCTTAGAAAGCTGGCTGCTCCCTCTCGGCTCCCTGCTTTCCAGCGTGCTACCACCCAAACTAAGCTGCTTAGCACATGTGGTATAATCCATCTTCAGGCCTGTGGCAGGAACAGCAGTGGGAGCTAATTAGCATGCGTTAATACGTGTGTTAACAAAACCTAGCTCTGACAGCAGGAAAATCATTACGGTTGTTGCTGTTTATTTGCACACTGAGTTTTTTTGCAAATAGGTGTCATGCAGGGTTGAGTCGCCACCGGGGACCTGTCCCTCCACCCGTGACTGATGCCCCTGTCCCGAGGGGTGACCTGTGGGCAGGTCACACAGCAGAGCTCTTGGGACCCAGCTCAGATGGCACCGAAAGGCTACGAGGAAGGACTTTGTTAGCATGAATGTGCCGTCGTTCTTTGGATTCGGGGCAAAACACAAAGAGTTGTTCAAGGAGGGCAAGGGAGATGTTTGGAAAGGGATTTGTAGTAGGGTTTCAAGGCTGCTTTGCTGTCTTAATGCATTTAGGCACTTCACAGGGCGTTCTCAAAACTCCTTCTCAAACATCAGCTGGTCCCCTCAGCACTGGTGAGGACCAGCCAATAACCATAACTTGTTCTCCATGTCGCGAACTCATAGCTGAGCCCTGGAGCTGGGCTCATCCTTCTCCCAGCAGAGAGCAGGAGTGAAGCTGGTCCTGTCCCCGGGCTGCACTCCAGTTGCCAGAGCTTTCCCTTTGGGACTGTAGCTCCAGCAAGAGGTGCTGACGGTGCTGGTGTCACCCTGCTAGGGCCTGACACAGCACAGCCAGGCATTTCTCTTGTGCTGTGCCAGCCCTGACTCTGGCTGATGAAGTGCAGCGGTTTCAAGTCCCAGCTACGGACTGATGCAGCAGATATGGCTCTGCAGGCAAACACACATCATGGAGCCAACGGGATCCTGAGGTATCGCAGATGACTCCTACTCTTGTACAGTTTCAAGCTGCTTCTCTGCTTTTCCCTTGGAAGTCTCTCGTTCAAGCATTGGGCAGTTCCTGTCTTAAGTCATTGTATAATTTTAACAGCTCTGATGGGCTGCAGCCTTTATCAGCTCAACAGTGTGTGATGTGCACTGTCCCAGGTCACATACCCCAGGGGTGGAGAGCCAGGAGCTGAGTGGGATAGTGTGGAGGCAGGCAGGGACATTGCAGGGCAGGGACCTCGTCAGCAGCTGCCCAGCTCCACAGCACTCGTGCAAGGCAAGCAGAAAAGGCCCATGGATGACAGCCATGCTCAACCAAGAGGCCAGATCATCAGGCAAGTTGGTGGTGATGAGGCAGGTTGGAGGCCAAGCTGCGGAGTCAACCCCCCGGTCAGGGCCCAAGGGTCCAGGGCTATGGCTGAGCTGGAGATCAGCACTCCTCCAGCGATGCCTGGGCAGGGAGTGGGAGCTCAGGGCTGAGCTGAAATGGGAAGGGTGTCTGTCAAACACAGCCCTTTGGAAAACTGGTTCTCATCACCCAGGGGATCCACTGACCCACTGGAAAATGTTGTGTCATCCTCTGTCTTGGAGAGTGGATGAGCTGAGAACTGAAGCCAGTTCCCACACCTCTGTCCCACCACAGCAGCACATCCTATCTCAGAGACATTGTGAAATAGGCAGGTAGTGACAGGAAAAGGGGTAACGGGTTTAAAGTGAAAGAGGGTAGGTTTAGATTGGACATCAGGAAGAAATTCTTCCTCCGTGGTGAAGCACTGGCACAGGTTGCCCAGAGAAGCTGTGGATGCCCCATCCCTGGAAGTGTTCAAGGCCAGGGTGGATGAGGCTTTGAGCAACCTGGTCTAGTGGAAGGTGTCCCTGCCCATGGCAGAGGGGTGGAAGTAGATGGGCTTTAATATCCCTTCCAACCTAAACTGTTCTGTGATTCCATGATTCTATGAAATGGCAGGCACATGTCATAGGTCAGGTCTCATGGCCTGCTTGGTCATTCCCCAGAGATGCTGCCTTTGTTCCTTTCCCCTTCCCTGATTTTCTCTGCCATAATTAATTGCCTGACTGGCAGAAGGGATTCACACCAAGTTAGCAGAAGTTTATTCACATACGCAGTCATCCTAGAGAGCTGCCACTCACCAGCATACCAAGATATTTTGGGTAAATAGAACAGAATAGAATAAAGCTAGAATACAAAGTAAACTGCTTATGCAGAGAGCAGCAAGCACCAGCTATTTTGCAAAGTACGTTGATATCCTCTGCTAGAAGGTTGCTTATACCAGGAAAAGTAGTAGTCCACCCTTTTGTCCAAAGCAGCATAAGAAATGACTAGTAGCTGAGCTTCTTTTCTAAGCTGAGGTGAGCTGCATGCACGATGTCCAGGTCAGCCCAGCTACTTCCAAGGAACAAGATCCTGTTCTTGAAACCTACCCAAGAGATAAACCTACCCTTTCGGATCAATGAGAACCTTGGGTACTGGAAGTGTCCCTGAAGCATTCCCTGAGCCTGTTTGGTCTCCCCTTTGTGCGGAAGAGCAGAAAAGGAAAAATCCCAACACAGAAACACACACCTAAAAATCTCATACAGTTCTGCAGTGAAGATATGGTGGACCTCTCTGCATTTCACATACCAAGGGATCACCTATAGCACGGACCTAGGGCTCCCTCCCTTGTAGACCATAGGAACTAGAGTTCACCACCAACCTCCACTTCTCAAACCTTCCTCCCAAGCCCAGACCTTGGTCTAGTCCAGACAATGCTCTTGTACATGGCAGAAACATGCAACCAATGCAGATAGACCTTCTCTCAAGGACTTTACTCCTGCAAGGAGTCTTTTCTCTCTCCTAGCTGATAGGCAGTTACCTGGAGTTCAACAGGGAACCTTAGGTCTTGAGCTTGATGGCGTCTGTACTGGGACCAGGCCAGGAGAAGGGAGCACAAGGAGCACTGTAGGTGTTGAAGTTAGCATGTTCTTACGATGCAAATACACCTTATATGAGGAAAAAACTACACTGAGTGGAGTAGTTGCAGCTGGACTCCCATGGCACCCTCTGCCAACAGCACCTAGCTGTCAATAGAAACCTTATTCTTTAACATGCAGAGGACAGGGACCCTGGAAAAACGGTGAGCCATCCGGGTGAGAATGACCTGTGCCACCACAGAGTCTGAGGTCTCTCAGGTAGAGGAGGGATCCTTCAACATCTCTGGCAGCAGGTCAAGCCGGGATGCTGTCAGGGCAGATCCAAGGGATGCCAAGAGGGAAGGAGGAAGACCTCAAAAGAAACCAGGTACACTAAAATTGAAGGGTGTGTTGGAGCCTGCAATTGCCTTTGTTTCACTCTTCCTCCATCTTCACCTTCCTGGGAGAGTGTCTGGCTTTGTTAGCAGCCAGGAAAACATTTTGGCCCAGAGTCAGGCAGCCTATTAAGAGCCGCAGTCCCAGTGGGATCTGGAGGCTCCCTGAGGCTGTGTGGATCAGCGAGCTGGGAAAGGCCATGTGGTCCCACCAGGTCCTGGGAGGCAACAGGGTCTTCCCAGTGCGAAGGACACCATCGGCGCATCCCCCCCATGCCTGTCTGGCTCCATCTGCCCATCCCTGCCGGCTGCTGTCACACGGCGTCCTCAGGTTTGCAGGAGACGTGAGCTCACTTGCTGAGATTAGCCAAACAAAACACGCTGTGTGAGACTATTCCCAGCTTCCCTTAGACATTTGCCAGAGGAGATTCCAAGAGCGAGAGCTGCCATCTCTCCGCTGCGCCGCAAAATGCAAATCCGTGGCAGTGCAACATGCCCATCCTCTGCTCCCCTGCCCCAGGAGGCATCCCCACCTGCATCCCCTCCACCAGTGACACCTGAACTGGTTGTCATAGAAACTGTTGGTCTGCCTGTCTCCCCATGTCCTGCCTGCCAGGGGATGATGCTCTGCTCCCTCTGGCAGTGGCTATTTGCAGCCGGAGGTACTCAGGGTGGCTGCAGGCTCACGGTGCATCTGAGAAGGGAGCAGCCCACGGGGCTGGGAGCGTGATCCCAGCTGTTATACTTAATGGGAAGAGAAGGCAGATTGGGGTCACAGAGACGCCCCCCCCTCCCCCCTGAGTATTTCACCCGTCACAGGATGCTGTTGCCTGTGTCTCTGCAGAATGGAGACGAGCTTGTTCACATCTGCACGTTGTGGAAACCGGTGGGATATGAATGAACAGAGCCAGCTGCAACCCCTGCTGAATATTGCAGGGAAGCCTTTCATTCAAAAAAAAGGAGAACCCACCCCTTTATGCCTCCCCCCAAATATCAAGTATTTAGATTTTTATTTCAATAGTGCTGCAGAGGGCATTGACTGCAATTAATTTCAGGGTAGGTTGATGCTGTTGGCTGAAACCCCATAGCCTCACATTTATGTTGATGAATCTGGTTTTTATTCTAAATTGGTTTTCTGGGAAACCTTGCTCTGCAGTGATCATAACTGTGAAGATGAGGCCAAGGCAGTGAGCGCCCATCACTCAGCGCCTCGTCCTTTCTCCCTCATCCCTAGCCAAGACCCCAGGGAAAGGCACCCAACCCCGGCTGGGCCCAGGCACCAATGCCATGGAGAGCAAAACCTAGTTTCCTGAGGGAACTGGGCTAAAAATGACCAAAAGCAAAACACTGTCTGTCTTCATCCAGCTAAACAACCCCTGGAAACTTCACTCTTCGATTTGTGGCAGGGAACTGCCATCCAGGAATACCCAGGGCATGAAAAAATAAGTTCCCTCCTGGCTGCAGTGGGGTGGGATGGGATTGAGATGGGTGAAGTTGCACATGGAAGACAGGGAAATGATGCCAGGAGAAGTGTCAGACATCCCAGCAGATGTGATGGTCCATGCCTAATGCTATCCAGGTACAGGTAGCCATCCAGGGTGGATTTGGCCCCACTGGCAAGGAGGGATGGGGGCTTTCCTCTGCCTCCATCCACTGCTCCTCCATGGGGCACTCACCAGCCCAGTGTTTTCTCGCAAACACGAGTGCTAATCAGACAGCATGTTGTGTCTAATTAGGACTTGTGACAAAATGAATCAGCCTCCCCCTGCCCCCCGCAGCAGGGCAGTGATCTCATCCCAGGCCAGGTGTTAGCAGATGGGTGCCAGCTCCACATTCACACAGCCAAGCTGCTCTTAGCATTAATAAAATCCATCCTCAACAGGCTCTGGGAAGCATGAAACCAGCCACAGGAGCATCCACTCCTAACCTGCCTGCCTGGGCCCTCTATCCCATCTCCTCTAGCCACCCAAGAGCTAGTTGCCACTATCTGACTTGCTCCTCTGACGTCCTTTTTTGGAGGATAAATCTGTTCCACATGATTACCACTCCTGATCCTTCCTCCATCCAGGAAACAAAAGGCCAGGAGGCATTTGACTCGTCCCCACCAGGCACCAAGGCCAAGAACATGCATGGGATCATCCAGAAAGTCATGAGAAACCTCCATTTGAAAATGGGATCCAGTAACAAAGCAGCAAAAGGGGATGAGGAATGAGACCAGATTTCACAGGATACTCCAAAGCAGCTGGAAACTTGGAAACAAACCAAATCTGGATGTCTTAGAGGCTTGGGACACTGCAGAGGAGGCAGAGATCCAGCGTTTTCGAATGACCTGAAGCTGATAACTAAAAATGGATCAACGGTGGGTTTTTTGATAGTATTGTCCCATTTTTTCTACAGCACAGTGTACCCTGGTAGTTGATGGAAAAGGATAGCTCAGTCAGGAGTTTTACAGCTTTGGATGAGGTCTGTATTTCCAGCTTTCCAGGGAAAAAAATATGCGCAAGGAAGCCCTGTGTCCATTCCCCCCATCCAACAAGGAGGCAGGTGACAATTTATGAGCCTGCTTCCAAAAAGACGTTCCCAGCAGAGAGCAGACGTGACAGCAGCGCAGATACAACTCATCTTCTCCAGAGGAAGAAAGCAGCAGCACGAGGACATGAGCAACAGGTAGAAATTGGGCAGCATTATACGACAAGACAGGAGCAGCCACTGCAGGCGAAGTGGCCACTTGCAGAATGCAATTAGCCGAGCAGGTCTTTATTGTTGACAATTTGTTCTACTGGTTCTTGTTTTGACAAGGCTCTCCCTGACCTCCTGGGCATGGCTGGACGATCCTCGGGAAGGTGGTGAGGCAGTCAGAGGTGTCCTCTACTCCATAGTGATCATCAGCAGAAACAGGAAGTCTTAAGCAGCTTTAGGGCACAAACCTTCCAGTTTAGCTGGGGAAGTGGAAATCTGTCTTCATGGCCTTGTCTGAAAGAGGCTTTTTTGGCTCTGCTTTAATGAAAAGCTGAAACTCCATGTGGAAAGCAAACTTCACCCTCCCAAGGATTTATTTTTCTTCTTGTGGAACAAACTCCATCCTTTTCCATCAAAGCTGGTTTTGCAGATTTTTCAGCACACACTGAGTATCTCTGCCCTACACCAGAGAAGGGGAAACTGAGGCACAGAGCAGAGCACGTCAGTATCTGACAAATGCTTACGCTGACATGATGGATAGACATCCATCATGGACAACCTGCCCTGTGCTGAGACACCCCCAAAGGGGAAATCAAGGTAACCCCTTCTATCTGAAACATTGCAATTGATTTTCTGTCCTCCTGGCCCTGCAGGCTCCCTACTGACCATACATGGTCAACCCTCTGCTCTCCACCTCCTATAAAGGTGCTGGCTGCTTGATTTCTTGGTGCCAGTCCTCCCGGAGTTGTGTTTCCCTTTTAGGAAGGAAAGTTCCTGGGCTGGAGGGCAAAATAACACCACATCTCAGTTCCTATTTATCACCTCTTTGTAATCAACTGCTCTCTGATTGAGAGGCAGCACTTGCAGTCCAGGGGTGGGCCCAGCACGAGGAAGCCAGCGGAGTTTTCTGGTCCCACTGTGCTGGCTTTCCATGCAGATCTCCCCACCCACCTCCAACCTGCTTCTATTTATGGGTGTCACTGCGAGGCAAGTGATCCAGATGAAGTCAGGATGGTTTTGCTGTTCTGCTTTGCTGGCCAAATCAAACAGCGGTGTGATGCAACAGTCGTGGCTGAGGGTTGCACAAACTTTCCAACCGGAAGAATTAATCTTTTCAATAGAAGTATGGGGGAAAAAAAAAAAGGCAGTCAGCACAGAGGGCAGGCTCAGGGCGTCTTTCTTGGAGCAGAGCAGGTCTCTGCGAGACAGGCTGCAGCACATGTTGTTCTGGCTCCCTTCGGTGAACTTCGCTAACACTGCACTGGCGTTTGGTGGTGGTGTGCTTGAGTTGAACTATTGCTCCTCTGCAGTCTCCAGCCTTAGAGGACGTCATTCGTGCATTGCTAAGGAGGGATGGCACAGCCCCAAGTCCTACAACCAGTCTCTGGGATGACCTTGAGCAAGTCCTCTCCCAGGACCCTTCTCCAGATCTGACACATCCATGGGTATCGCTCTTGCCTGGGAGGAGCAGGTGAGAATCACCCAGGTGGGCAGCGCTCCTGGAGACAGCAACTGGGAAGATCCTGGGGGAACTTTACCCAAAAAAGGGCTCAGATCTCGAATACAGCAGCTAGACGTGTGACCACGTGGCATCTGTGTACTACAATACGAGTGGTCAAACTGGGGCAGAGGGATGGCCCATTCATAGAATCACAGACTGGTTTGGGTGGGAAGGGACGTTGAAGAACA
>NW_010269423.1:55290-59251 GCF_000690775.1 Eurypyga helias
ACCTTCCACTAGACCAGGTTGCTCAAAGCCTCATCCAGCCTGGCCTTGAACACTTCCAGGGATGGGGCATCCACAGCTTCTCTGGGAAACCTGTTCCAGTGCCTCACCACCCTCTCTGGGAAGAATTTCTCCCTGATTTCCAATCTGAATCTCCCCTCTTTCAGTTTAAACCCGTTACCCCTTGTCCTGTCACTACAGGCCCTTGTAAAAAGTCCCCCCCAGCTTCCTTGTAGCCCCTTCAGGTACTGGAAGGTGCTATAAAGTCTCCCCGGATCCTGCTCTCCTCTCCAGGCTGAACAAGCCCAACTCTCTCAGCCTGTCCCCATAGCAGAGGTGCTACAGCCCTCTGAGCACCTTTGTGACCTCCTCTGGGCTTACTCCAACTGGTCATACCATCCATCCTCTCGACCATCTGCAAAAAGTCCATCCAGCACCATATCCTACCTCTGAGAGCAGGGAAGAGAGGAAAAAAAATCAAGCCAATGTGGAGCGATCCCTTCCCAGCCTCCAACAACCTGAAATTCCATTACTTTCAAAGGCACAGGTCAGATCTTTAGGTGGAAAGGGCTTTTTTGGATGATCAGGTGCTGAAGTTTTGGGATCCATGTAACCTTTTTGTATTTCCAACACCCTGCAGCAATAATTCCCTGGGTTAACTGTACACATGATGAAGAGATGCTCCCTTTCCTGCCTGAACCTGCCCTATGCCAGCATCACTGCATGGTTCACTGGTTTCCTATCTCTGATGTCCTGATAATAGGGCCAGTGAGGTGTTGTCCCTTGTCCTCTTTCCAGCCAGTCTTAATTTTGCAGCTCCATTAAAATCCTCCTCGGTCGTCCCTCCAACGGGAGCTATCATGTATTTTTGAACCTTCTTTCACTCCTCTCTGAATCTTCCCCACAAATTCCTTTATGAGACGCGTTAAGGGTGGACCAAAAGATTGTCTGTGCATTATGGGGGCAGTGGAAGACCCTGGGGAGCACGCGGCAGCCGGCTGACACTTCAGCAACTCTCTGATCCTTTATATAACCACTGACACTGTTTGTTTTTCTTTCCTGACTTTTGTGTGTGAGCAACTCCTGCGTTCGTTGCTCCTAAAGCTGCTTATAATCGTGCTAAACCCCCAGCTTAGCCAAACACCGCTCTGGGTCTTGGATGACGCACTGAGCCGTTTCCTTCGTTCCCCTTGCGAGAAAAACCCTCCTCCCTCCCCCCGGCAACCCAGGAGGATGCGGCTGGCTGCAGCCAGCACCCCCTTCTCCACGTGTGCGCCCACTAGGTCCAATGCTGAAGGGCTTTTTTTCCCCTCTTGCTAGGTCTAGATTCAATGTTTGTATGGCTTCTCTGCCCAGTGACTGATTTCAGACATGCTGCCCACGAGGTGACCTCCTCAGAGGGTTGGCCAAGGTCTTGCTCCTCCTTATAAACACCAGCCTGCAAAATCTAAAAGCCCAAACTTGCAGAGTGCTCAGGAGACAGTGATTAGTCCTTCACAGGGTAACGGCTGTTTTCAAATGTATCGCACCCAAATATTTTCATCTTGCTAGTGTCATTTTGACAAAGAATAACATATGCTGCTCTTGCTTTGTGCAACGTTGTCCTCTAGAACCTCTGTTGCCTTATGTATATGCAAACACACTCAACAGATGTGCACACCGAATTTGCTGTTGAAATCCCCGCCTGCTAAAATCCCAGCTATCGCTCATGATTTGCTCTTGCTAAGCCAGATCAGGAGTTCTGGGGTCTTGCTGAAACCTCTTTCTTCCACAGGATGAATTTGTAGGCCCAGCAGAAGACTATCCTGGTCTTTTTTTTGTTGTTGATGCCTGTGTCTTTACTGGAAAGCAAATGAATTTTCATGAGCCCTGCCGCAAAAGCAGTCTCTGGGCTTTGCATCTGCTCCAGAAGGGCCCAACCTATTTGCTGCTGGGACAATATTTCACATCCAAGGAATGCCAAGTCAATTAGCAGTGACCCACACTCCTCTTCATGGACATGGGGAAGAGATGGGTTGGCAAGACTTTGCATACCTTCACGGTGGTTCAGGTTAATCCCTGCATCTGGAAACGCAAGAAGCTGCCTAAGTCTTTCCATGTACAGCGTCTCCCTGTTTGACAAGGCATGGGGTGAACCGAGTGGACCTCCAGGATCTCAGGCCAAGGCAAGCGAGTCCTTCAAAGGATATTTTTGTGATCTTTGTGATGCCTGAACTGTGGGGGCAAACACAGGACCTCTCATGTGCACTTGGCAGGCAGATTTACTCCTGACACAGGCCCAGCCAGGAGCTGGAGAGCCAGCAATGGTCCCAGACAGGGTATTTTTAATGCCATCAGCCAGGATGCAGCACCTCCAGCCCTGTTTCTGACTCTTCTTCCCCCAGACCAGTCTCATAGCTGTGGCTCCAAGGGCTCAGCTTGGAGGCGACTTTTCCCTTTGTGATGCTAAACATCTAGGAAGGAATAATCAAATTATATCCACACAATTACACGAATGAGTGCATGAAGCATCCCATAGAGATTTGTCCCTTGACGAGGGCGACGGGATCAAATCAGGCTGGCTAAACTCCCCTCCGGCTTTCGAACGGGGCGATGGGAGGACTGGTTTGGCCATCTCTGGTTGCCTTTCTGGAGTGCTTCTGGATCTGCTCTCCTGGTTCCCACCAACCATAGCATGACGGTGCTGTCTTTTCCATGTCCTTCACCTCTTCCTGCTGTGAGTTTTAGGGACCTTGTCCCCTTGCTGCACCCAGCCCTCTGTCCTGGCCCACACTGTAGCCTGAGCAACAGGTGGTCCTTCTCCCTCCCCATACGGAGGGTGGTCCCTCCATGCAGCCCTGTGATGGTGCACAGCAAGTAGGAAACAGATGCTTCCCCACGCAGCTCCCGCCAGAGCGAACGGCTGCGAGCTCATCCTGCTCCCGGGGCTTACGCAATTAGCGGATGAATCAGCAGCACATCTGGGCGCCTGATGAGGCTGCACAGTCACATTTTCCCCTTCATCCCATGCTGATGAGCTCTTAAGCCCCGGGAAGGCAGCAGGCCAGCCCAGCCCAGCTGCTTGGCCAAGAAGCGGGAGGGAGAGGAAGCTGGGCTGGCTTGCCTTGCAGGGGAAATATTAAATGTTGCCATCAAAAACTAGGTCATGTCCCTTGCCCTGTGTCTTCTTGATCCAGGGGTGAGAATTCAGGTCTGTTTTCTGCAGACGGTGTTTTCATGTTCCCCCTACCCTGAACTTGGGTATGAAAGGGAAACACAGAACCTCCTGTCTTTTCCCTCATGGCACCAGGCTTCAAAGCAGAGGGTTGCTCCTGAGCTCAGCCCCACAGCACAGAGCTTGGTGTCCTGTAGGGCTGGGTTTTATGGAGACAAATCAAGCCCATGGCAGCACAGCGTGTGACGGCCAACAGCAAGCTTTTCCCAAGCACAGGGCAAGCAGAAGGAGCCAGGAGGCTATGGCAAAGGGAGACTGGAGATGGAGGAGGAGAGATTAGGGATGGAGAAGGGAAGCTGGGGATGGAGAAGGGAGGCTGAGGATGGAGAATGAGAGGTTGGGTATCGAGGAGGGCAGGCTGGGGAGGGAGAAGGAGAGATTGGGGATGGAGAAGGGACAGCCTGGCTTGCATTTGAGCCATGAGGAGGTGAAGTCAGGCTGAACAGATACGTTTCACCCTCAGCTATTGGGTATATTTCCCCCAGCCTATCACCCAAATCTGCAAGCCATGTGAGTCCCTGTCCCAGAAATCCTGCTGCCCTCCAACACTGCACAGCCCCATTTAAGTGACTGGAGGCTTTTTTCTAGCCCTGCCGCACCAGATCCCATTTACTCCATCCCACCCCAGGTCTCCGGGATCCCTCAACCAGCCTCACCCCAAGCCAGAGGGCTGGACATGGGGAGTGTGTTGCTGATCAGCACCATGGGAGCAGCTCCCCAGGCGATGTCGGCTTGGCCCCAGCACTGCGG
>NW_010269423.1:59264-59532 GCF_000690775.1 Eurypyga helias
GAGCGGCGGGCAAGGGGCTGCCATCTCCCTGCTCTGCACAGTCAAGTGTCACTCCACATCACCATCACCCTGTGCGACGAAGGGATCGGCCACAACCAGACAGGACTGGAGGCGGGAGAGGCAGCGAGGGGAGAGCATCCCTTCCCCCATCTCCCCACTCCTTCCCCCAGCGCTTTCCCTGCCCCGAAATTCAGACCTTTCCTAAGATGCAGAAAGAAAGGCAGGCAGGGCAGGAGGGAGGAAGGCATTTGCCAGCTGAAATAAAGCG
>NW_010269423.1:59546-64094 GCF_000690775.1 Eurypyga helias
GGAGGGGGGGGGCTCCCTGGTTAGCAATTCCCCTCCTTGGATATGTCATTTCCTTTCCTGTCCCCTCGTTTCCCCTCTGAAAGAATTGGGAGATCAGTCTGCAAAATCATGAGATCTCACCCAGAAGGAAAAAAGAGTGTGTGGATCTCACGCTGTCACAGCCCAACCAGCCCCTTCCACAGGAAAAACTGCTTTTCTGTGAAAAAAATTGGAAGCTGGAGCAGGCTGGGGAGATGCCTCTGCAAATGGTTCCTTCAGGCTGTGGATCCCAGAGGTGATCTGCCCCTTCCCTCTGCCAAGAGGCATCAGCAAACCCAAATTGGGCCCCGGGACTGCCCCCACCAGGATTTGGCCCCCATATTGCACATGGGCTGCCATGAACATCCTTCACCTTCAGTCATGTCCTGGGGCCGCCATGCCCAAAGGCAATGGAGGGAAGGGGACACTAGTGGGACACGTCCATGCTCCCATTTGATCTTGTCATTAATAAATAACAAAAGGTTGATCCAACATGGATCAGCTACCACCATCTGCCTCTCCCTCAACCCAGGTCCTGGGATGAGGAAGAATGGAGAATATCGCCAGCCAACCTAGATCATGGGCTCTCCTGATTTTTCCATGCACAGCAGCCAACGCCTTTTCCAGATTATTATCTTTGAAGTGTTACACTCAAAATTTAGTGGCAGGCAAAAAGGGAGCAGACCTTATGCATGCAGCAGGAACTTTAGCATTAGTCTCATTAATGATCAAATCATAACCAAGTAATTTTTGTTAGCCTCGTTGCAATGACACTAACACATAGCGTCCAAATTATCCAATTACTGCTAATTCCCGTTAATAATGCAATTACAATGGTTACACACAGACTTCCGACCACCTCTGGTGCTGTGCTCACCTCTCCTCAGAGAGGCAAGTCACCAGCACCCCAGACATTTTGCTGGAGGTGCTGAGGGTGGGAGTGTTGCCCTGGTTGGTGTTGGGGGTCACTCGTGCTATATTCATACCTTACCAAGCAGCCTGCCGCTGGCACTTCTGTCTTACCAGTTGGCAGATCGGGTTATAGAACAATCTCTTAATTTTTTTAGACCTTTACTGACTGCTAGAATGTTTTTAGGGTGAAAGCATGCAGTTTCAAAAAGCTTAGATAAAGCTTGATGCTTGTTGCCCAACCGCTGGGCAGATTGGCTGTTTCAGCCAGCAACACTCATCTGACCAGTGGGAAATACGCTGTTACGGCTAAAAGAGGCTAAAAAAAGCTTTGGCCAAGACAAGTCTGCCAAGGCCTCACACAACCTTAGTCATTGTCTTCCTAAGCTAAATAAGGCTCGTGACCTAAAGGCAATGGCCATACCTTATTTTCATAGAATCACAGCATCACAGACTGGTTTGGGTGGGAAGGGACCTTAGAGCCCATCTAGTTCCACCCCCCCTGCCATGGGCAGGGACACCTTCCACTAGACCAGGTTGCTCAAAGCCTCATCCAGCCTGGCCTTGAACACTTCCAGGGATGGGGCATCCACAGCTTCTCTGGGCAACCTGTGCCAGTGCCTCACCACCCTCTCCAGGAAGAATTTCAACTCCCTTTGATTATTATTGGCAGTATCTCTTTAATTAGTATCACCAAATCATTTGCACAGTGGAGTAAGTGCCCACCCACTTTCCGGTTAACAGAGCTCAGATGTGCTGTGTGCCCGCAGCCACCCCTGCCTAAGAAAAGCCTCAGGCTACCAGTTCTGAGGATGGCCAGAACAGGGATGGCTGGGAAGGAAGAGCAGGAAGGTTGGTTTGCTCTCAGAGCTGGGTTGGAGTAGAATAAAACACTGCACGCCGTGTGAGCTAATGGCAAGGAGAGGGTTTTTTGAGCTTGTCAGTAGGAAGCATATGGCTGCTGCTGAGCTCTCAGGCTTATTTAGGATTTAGTGCCTATTTGATCTATTTTAATCCAGATGTTCAGCTCATCACATAATGAGATCCCACCAGAGGAACCATATTGTGATGCCTCCCAGACAGCCAACGCCCCAAAATGTACCGAGAACAAGGAGGGGCTTCATCAAGGCCGTGCACGGCTGAGCATCCCAGGAGGGTGAAGGTGAGGAGTGTGGAGCTGGGTGGGCTCATGGCTTCCCAACGGCATGAGATCAACACACTGGTGTTGGGAGTCCAGTCAGCTTCCTGGCTCCTTCTGGCACCCTACCCAAGCCGTTTCTAAAAATCTGAAATTTTTATCTTAAAGCACAGAATTTTGAAGATTTTCACAAAAGCTTGGCTGTGCTTCTCTCCGGTCTCCTTTTCCCTCTGTCATGGGTATTCTGCCCAGATAGAGGCACCGTCCTTCTTATTTTGGTTCAGGGACTGACCATTCCATCACTTTCCTGACTCCTGCATCACTCCGTTACTGGCATCAAAACAAAAAAGCAACTGTGATGAATTGCAGAGCGATGGGGAGGAGGGTGGGAAGCACCATGCGCCCATGGCTGTACACAGCAGATAGTCCAGGTTCTCCCATCTTCAGGTTCACACTGGACCATGCTTGGAGTGCTGGGGTGGACAGGGTGGGATCTGGTGGAGATCGCCTCACCTGAATTTTGGTCTACGGGCACATGGACGATGTCAGTGCCACTGTACCCTTAAGGGGTGGAGGGGAACCTAGGGCTGGAGTCAGTTGCCTGTTCATATTGACATCTGAGAAGCCTTGCTGAAGTATTTTCCAGGAGAAAACATGGTTATTTCAGAACGCTAAATTTCCCAGTCTTCCAGGTTAGCTTGTGTTTTGGGCTTCACAGAAGCTGACAAAAATACATCACATCCTATGGGGGCAACTCCAGAAACCCAGTCGTCACTGCAAGATTTATGTTGATTTGAAAGTTTGTCAAGATTAAAAAAGGCTTTTCCCAGGTGCAACACTGCCTCTGGCCAGGTCTGAGGCTGAAGCAGTGAGCCAGAGAGCTCAGGTGAAGCTGACCCAAGGTGGTGGCCTGGGGCAGGAGCTGCCTGCATTTATGGTTGGTGATGGAGGCGATGAATGTGTCCTGCCTCCAGCCCTCCGTCTTGGCTGCTGCTTTCTGCTGAGCTGTCTCCTCTCCTGCTTCACCTCCAAGCCTCCTTGGGAGGACAAATCATACAGAAACATCCAAATGCTCCCTCTGGGAGTGCCAGCACTCGGCATCCAGCCCTCCGTCAGCTAGAAGAAATCACATTGGGCATCTCTCCACATCGGTCACTGTGCCTTTTACAGGACATCTTTAATGTGGAGGCACACAGGAAAGGGGGAGTCTTCAGAGAATTCAGTATGGAGAAGCAACAAAGCACAGCAGCACCTACCCAAACCTCTGCAGGGTCATGCCAGGCAGCCTTTTGCTGCATGAAAGCTGTTTTGGTCCTTCAGGACATCCCATGCTGCTGCAGGACGGGGCTGGCTTGCCTTTGGGGGTGATGCCTCAGGACTGCCCATCACTTTGGAGATGGGGAGCTGCACTTCAAGCATGGAGGTGTCTGGTTTTAGTAGATCTTTGCAAATAAACGACCCAAAGTATTTCCAGCAGATGCAGGCTGGATGTAGGCATTTATCAGTTTAATTGTGCTGCTTTCCAAGCTCATCTAGGGGGTTTAACCATTTCATTGCAAGAAAAATCTGAGAGGTGGTGTTTCTTCTGCATTCAAGAGACATTGGCTTTCACAGTCTGCTGAGATGGGAAGCACAGCACAAGTTTGGGCAGTGCCCTGATCCCATGTGTCTGGAATCCCTGTTTTCTCTGCAATTTTCCTACCAGAAGCTTCCCCCCTCCCTACCTTCTCACCACATGGTAATTGAGCTCTCCATGAATCTTTCTGAGCACAGGGATCTTAAAAAAAACCCTGCATATCTTGACATTTAATTAAAGGGATGTGTGCAGCTCATCGGGGATGCAGAGTGCACAGCACTGGGCCAGGAGAGCCATTAACCGGGTGCCCTTGACAGAGCCTGAACAAGTTGGTGGGCAGGCAGGGAGCAGGGGGGAGGATGGGAAACCTATTTCAATTACGATGCTGAGGCATGAAAGCCCTCTTGGTCTCATTGCTCTTTGCACTAATGACCCTGGTCTCCCCCCACCTCCACCTCAGGTGGTCCCTGGGAGGCTTATCCAGGGCACGTCATGGAGCATCCTTGCAGAGAGAGGTAGGAGGAGAGGGGTGAGGACTGGCAGTATTGGCCAAACAACATGAGCAAGAAAAGCAGTGCAAGGGAGCAGGCAGAGCAGGGAGCCTTATATCCAATCTAAACCTCCCCTGACACAGGATCACAGAATCGCAGAATCACAGAATCACTAAGGTTGGAAAAGACCTATTAGATCATGTAGTCCAACCATCACAAACATAACTCGAGGCTGTTTCCTCTTGTCCCTTTCAGGGAGCTGTAGAGAGCGATAAGGTCTCCCCTCAGCCTCCTCTTCTCCAGGCTGAACACCCCCAGCTCCCTCAGCTGCTCCTCACAGGACTTGTGCTCCAGACCCTTCCCCAGCTCCATTGCCCTTCTCTGGACACGCTCCAGCACCTCAGTGTCCTTCTTGC
>NW_010269423.1:64349-75548 GCF_000690775.1 Eurypyga helias
GTCCCCAAGCCTGTAGCGTTGCAGGGGGTTGTTGTGACCCAAGTGCAGGACCCGGCACTTGGCCTTGTAGAACCTCCTACAGTGGCCTCAGCCCATTGATCCAGCCTGTCCAGATCCCTCTGAAACCCTTCCTACCCTCAGGCAGATCAGCACTCCTGTCTAGCTTGGTGTGGTCCTGCTCCAGCCCCACTAGCAAGCACCAGCGGCATGGTAAGAGGAGCTGCTGGGACAGGAAAGTATGCTTCAGCTCCAACAAGGCAGGCCAAACTCACACAGAGGAAAGTCCCAGTCCCTGCAGCAGCAAGGACAAAGAGGCCCATGCCCTGCACAAGCACAGGCTTGCACCAAAGATTCCCCCTGCTCCGATGCAAACAGATGGGGTTGACCCCAGAGCACAGCTGAGCCTGGGACTTCAAAACCTCTGAACACTTGGCCACATGTCCATCCTTGCGTTTGAATGCCTGGCACCCCACAGCAGCAGGATCACTCCGGGATACACAGCAGTTTTCTCTGTGTCTTCCCACGGGGCAAGGAAGAGATGCTTTTGCTGGTCCTGTGTTAATGAGCCAGGAAGTGCCCTTTGCTACAGGAGATCTATCCACCTTAATTACTGTGGACAGAGCCTTCCCCAGTGCAGGGGATATTTAATGGAGGCAGAAATGGAGAAGGAAAGAGATAGATTATCCCATGCTGATTCACATCACTGTCAGGTGCTGGCCATGTCTGGAGGAATGAGAACTGTATAGGGAATGGATTCATCACCCAGATCGCCATTAATCCCAAGGATCACTGATGTTCCAGACTGCACTCTGCTCAGGAGTGAATGAATCACACATCTCCACCCTCTCCAGACCACCCCTCCCTTTGGAACAGCCTTTTCCCACATTTTCCCTGCCTGCCTTGGCAGAGGATGCTCAGGACACATGCAGATTTCTGTGCACATTTGTAATCTTGGGCAGTCCTTCAAAGGACCCATTTTCTCAAGAATCGCTGGGGTTTGCCATCAGCAACCTTCCGTGGGGTTGCCTCTGATCTGGCCAACATGAGAAAAGGTGACACCCGAGGTGGAATCCTGCTGGATCAGGGCCTCCACAGCCTTCAGATGCTGTAAGGCTTATAATAGTGGACTCCTTTCCCCAGCCGCCCCCAAATATGGCACGTGCAGATCATCAGCTAAAAGCCTGATGTGGGCAGACAGCCCACAGTGATTTCTCTAAATAAACCTTCCCCTCCCTGGCTGACTCTCCATCTCTCTGCAATGGGATGGATTTATCTCTTGGGTTCATATCAGGGCCTAGGCATCTCCTGTAGCTTTCTCAGCACCAGCCCCACACCCTAGAAGGAACCTGCACTCCTCACTCCCTTTGGACCTCTTGCTCTAGCAGAGTAATTTTCTGCCCTCTCCTTCCTGCCATGGAAACGCAGGATGCTGCGTGCCCCGTATGACATTGCACAGCCTTTGGCAACAGAGGTAGCTCATATATCAAGCAAGCATGTTGCCGTGGCCCCTTATAAAGTGGGAGATGCCCCCAGGCTATGAGCTACAAGCGCGGTGCTGCTCTCAAAGCCTCTTTTGCTTGTGGCCGGGCCCCCCGACAAGCTGAGGCACTGCTCTTGGAGCAAGGGTAGGTCTGAGCAGCTGGGCAATGCCGGGGGACCTCATTTGCAAGAGCCTCTGAGCACGGCGATCTCCATGCCAGCAGCATTAAGGCAATTTACCGCCTGACCCCAGCTCGAAAATGAAATCTATCATGCTTGACTTGACCTGTTGGCCGAATCATCATTATGTGGGGAACGGGTTTTTTTTTTTTCTGCTGTGTAAAAACAAGAAAGAGGGGGAGGCAGAGAGGAAGAAGGAGGCCGGGGGAAGGAGAGGCATGATGCCTGGCCGTCTCCTCTTCTCATGAGTCCCTCGCTGCAGTCAGTCCACCGAGAGCACATGGGATGTGGTGGAGCATCAGTAACTGCTTTATGGAGGCGAGTGCCTGCTGCCCCTCATGCCCTGGCCATGGTCAGCAGCGAGCCAGCCTTGCTCTTGCTATATGTCTGCCTGTCCCTTTCCCGTTGTTGGCACCTCCCCAGAACTGCAGATACTGCTGTTTCCGACAGCGTCTCTTACAGCCTCTTGACCCTTCCCATCACTGCATCCTGGCAGAAGCTCTGGATGGGTCCCTGGTGCCCTGCAGGGACCGTGCTTTGCTTCTCCACCCCAAAACCATCTGGGGCTGAGTTGTCTTAAGAAAGTACAATCCAAAAATTGTCTCCATTAGCCTCCCTGGTGTGCACTTATTGCAGGTTTTTTGCCAAAATCATGTAGTTTCATGAATTCAAGGGCAAGACTCAGCATAAGAAATTTCCAGCTTTGGTGAAGGAACAGGAGACTCATCTTTGCCTTCTTGCCTTAACCATCTGCCCACGTACTAGTTTCAGTGTTAGTGAGAACAGGAAGCATGGGAACGGCACGGGGCTGAACATCAGGAGCAATGCCCCATTCCAATGTGGCTGGTGATGCTCTCCCAGGAAAGGACAGATTAAGATAACAGCCCTACTAAGAAAACACCTGCAAAAGCATTTAGTCAGCCCCAGTCATCTGGCTTAAGCCAAACCTGTCCCAAGCATATTCCAGAGGAGAGGGACAGAGAAATAACAACAGCTTTCCCAAGAGTCCTTTGTTCAGGATTTCTGGCACAGCTGGGGATGTCAGGAGTTTATTTATGGGTTGTTTCTTTTTTAGCCTGCTGTGATCAATAGGTGTGACCCATCACACAATCCAATACCATATCAGCAACCATAGCAGGGGAGCAAAGATCTTCCCCTCTGCGGTTATTGTGTCACGCACTGAGTCGTCCTCCGAGGAGGGGAAAAAACAGTCACTCCCTCCACGCTGCAGAGAAGTTCTGGCACCCTCCTCCTTTTACTCCTATGGGTTTCCAACAAGCCACTGCTACGTGCCTCAGTGTTTCATCAGACTTACAGACCCTATCCTGGTCATCTGCTAAAAATAACCCTCAGGACAAAGAAACAAATGAACCCAGCAAGCCTGCATTGAAGTGGGAGAAGCAAGACTCAGCTTGAGCACATCTACCTGTGCTGCTGAAGGTCCTGATTACCCCTACAGCAGCCCTCACCTTCAGGTCTTCCTTCCACCTAGACCAGCAAGTTCCTTTCAGACCACAGCAGCAGGCAATGGTAATCTGGGAGGGTCATCCATGCTTTCCTGCTCAAACTGCTGCAGTCAACCTGTATCTTGCGAAAGAGGGTGTGGGAGAAGAGGATGCTGCTCCTGATCCATATTCATGGTGAAAACGGATCTCCCAAGGATGGGATCGTGGAGGAGGAGGAGGTAGCATTGAGCAGCCGTCAGAGAACCTGCTCCCAGGAGAGGGTCAGGTCTCCAAAGAAAAGGTCTTCACCAAGCAGCCACAGCTCTCTGGTCCCTAACACAGCCCTGGGTCTCAAGGGGGTTCACCCCATCATGGGACAGGATGCGGCATTGCTGCCTTCATCGGTGAAGCAGATACCCGCATTAGCTGAACTGGGACCTCGCACAGACAGAGCTGAGAGCCTCTTTGGCTCTCATCCAGCAATGACGTCGGAAGATTTACAGCCTCTGTCCCTCTCAAATTGCTTTCCTTAAGTAAATGCCATGAGTTATCTTCGACACCAAGCAATGAACGTGAAGGTCTCGCCTTCTCTCCATGGCTACCTCAACTCGTTGCTCCGGGAGCAGCAGCAATTGCAGTGCACTGCACCAGCAGAGACCTCCACCGGCTGTTCAGCCAGGTTCCCTGGATCAAGCTCCTGCATCTCCGTGTTTCATCCCATCTGGTTTCGCTAAATGATTTTGGCATTTCCTCCCCTACGGCTTCCCATGCTCCCCTTCTTTCAGGACATCCATAGATTGTTGCTGGAGTGATCATTGTTGCAGGCAACCTCCCAACGCCATTGCTCTGGCAAGGTGCTGCATCCTCCAGACCCTGGAGACTTTGTCACCCAAATGCACGAGGAAGCCAAATGGCTGGGTGCAGGGAGCTGACGGATGGCACAGAGAAATCGCGGGAAGCAGGGGTTTGGCTGTCTCCAGAAAAGGTCTTTGGTCGCACATTGTCAGTCACTGGTATAAAGTCCTACCACCCCATGCTCAAAGACACCAGAGAGCCCCCACCACCCCTGCTGACGGGGACACCGGGGCACCCAGAAGCACGGGCTTTATAAGCCATTCTCCAGCAGATAGAAAACACCCTTTATAGGTGAAAACCTTCCTTCTCTCTGCTTGGGTATGTGATTTAATCCCCACAGGAGACCATTTTGCATTCCAAAGGTCACCATCACACGTCTGATTTTTCTTGGGAATCGGTAAAATTAGGAGCAAAGTAACAACCTCCTCGCTAACCCTCCCCCTCGGTATCATCTTACGCTCAGTGCAAGGACAAGGGTCTCTGTTTCTTTATTCTCGCAGGAACGCGCAGGCTCCTGCTCCCGTCCCAGATGGCATACCCCTGAGCAACGGCTCCGGATGGACCTGTCACAATAAAATCTCCTTTCTATTTATACAGTGCCTATGACCTTCAGCTGTTGCTACATCACGCTAGGCGTAGCGCAAACATATTTTAAAACATCCTGGAGTTTGTTTCTGAAGGGCGCATAGGTTCATTATGTTTTCCAAGGGGTCGTTATGTGCATCTACTCTGAACCTTTTCAGAATGTGGCTAACAACTTAATTTTTCTCTGTCCGGATCATAATTTCTGGGGTTAAACTTAGTACTTAAAAACACAGATGGGCTCAGTTTAAAGACTGGGAGAGGATCCAATTGTAAGTTGTCCAGCTGGTAAAACACCCTCACTGTTGAAAAACGGGTGAACTTGGGAATTCAGGCAGCTACATCTTCCCATCATTGCCTTTCACTATGCCTTTTCCCAGCTATGCCGACGAGCTACAAACCCCCAGAAAGGTCTTCACAGTGCAAATGGTGTCAGTCTGTGACCCACTCACCTCTTAGCCCCTTCTTGCACAAATCCGACTGACTTCTTCACATCTCTGGCTATGTGTCAGGTTTCCCAGGCCATTATAAATATGGTGTTTTCCTGAACTTCCTTCAATTTTTATTTGTTCCCCTTAACTGCAGGCACATGAGCAGGATGCAGGGTTGACCCTTGGTGGGATGAAGAGCTCTTTAGCTGTTGCATCCTCTCAGCTACCTTCACACGTAATATTACATACAAATATGTATGAATTCATCACGTGAATGGGCATTAGGCACCTTCTCTGTTAAGCTGGGCTCAAAATCAAGATCCTGTCCACAGGGAGGAGCACATAGCTTTGGCTACATGGTGGTCCAGCATCAGAAGGGACCCTTGGTGGACTTTACATGGTCCAACAGTGAGCTGTGCTGAGAAGAGGGATATAGGAAGGCTGTCTTCAGCCTGTATCCCCTAACACCTGGAAGAGTTGCGGGTTTATGGCATCTTCCTTCAGGAGAGATGCAGGATGAGGATGGGGCAGGGAGTGTTGCAAGGGGAACAAAGTCTTCCAGGAGGGTTCAAAGTCCGTTAATCTAAGTTTGGGAGAAGTCTGGGACGTGTAGTCCAGATACATAGAGAGAGGAACGCCTCCTGGGAGAGGAATTAGTAGAACGGCAAGCTGTGTTTGCTATTTTGGACATTTTGGGGAGGAAGAGGATAGATGAGGGAAGGGGCTGGGGGCTGGAGTGTTTATTGGGATGCATGTGAAATAAGGATCCTTTAGGGTAATATAGTCAGGAAAGAAATTCTGTGTTTAAAGAGAATGAGGGAGAATAGCTGAAGATTAAATGAGTCTGGGGGCTGAGCCCTATTCAAGAAGGAGGGACTATCTGTCCCTGCTTCAGCAGAGCCTCCGGGTGGCATTTCCACTGAAAAAAACAGAGGTGATTTCAGTCAAAACCTGCTGTGGCTCCCCTTGCCTGGCTTCGTGTAGGAGTGAGACGGCCAGCCCAGTGGACATAAGGACGGGGGCACAGGCGTGATCAGCGGGTATTAAGGCAGCCATCCCCTTGCCATGGGACAGCAGGTCAGGGCTGATCCTCTTCAGGCTTCCTGAGTCCAGGGCTCTCATTTAGGGCCCCTTGTTTGCTTTCAGCAGAGTGAAATCACTGGCCCGAGTGGCTTAGATCAAGCCAAAGTCCGGCTGACTTTCAAAAGAGCTCAGTTATTGATTTCTGGGGACTGTGCTTCTCCCTGGAGGACTGGAAAAAGCCCAAGGCGGTTGCCTAGGATGCCTGTAAACTCTGTCTCTGAGAACAGTCTTGTTAAATGGGACCTTTCTTAATGCAATTTGAGTCTAAGGTCATTCCCCCGGGCTGTTCCCCGGCAAGCAGACAGCGAGGGGCTGGAGTATCTGCTAGCCAAGGCTACCCTTCCTGAAAGGGGATCTGAAAAGTGACTTAATGATGACTTCTGCCAAAAGCTTTTCTGTGGTAAAAAGCCAGAAATTTCCACCTTGCTGAGGTGGCTGATCTGGTGAGCACAGGGTAAAGCCTATGCAACGCAGAGATGGAAGACATTTATTGCCCAGAGGTGTGGTGGAATGGGAGAGGGGAGGGCTGCTAAAATCACCCCAGAAATCTGCCCTCTGTGCAGATGGTTTGATATGAAAGCTGGCTGCAGATTTCTGAAACAAGTGTGGATATGGGCATGAACAGTGCAGATGTCTCCGGCACAGGCAGCTGAGATGGCCAAAGCTCCTCTGTTTCCCACCTCAAAAAGCTGGACTTACACACTTGTCAACACAGACACCAGCTCATGTAGGCTGATATCTTTGTTGCAAGAGAAAACAGACAGTATTTGGTCTCCACCAAGGATCACCACCATCGGTGATGCTAACAGAGACCCTATGCCACACCTACCTGCTCTGTGTTGGTGCCTTGAATATCCCGGGACACCTACAGCACTATTAGAGGTGGGCACGGGCGGCTGAGCCGAGCCCCAGCCAGCACAGATGATGCACTTGGAGAGCTGCATACCTGACATTGATGGTCAGCTGAAGGTGCGACCCCCAGACACCACTGACAAAGGGCAAGCACATTCCCTCATCTGAAGGTGGGTGCCTTAATGCAGCTCAGCCCCAGGCCAGCAAAGTCCTTGTAACATCAGCTGTTATTTTCCTTGATGTGGTATCAAGGTCTGCAGGCTATTTTTGCTGCGGAAACCCAGTGATCCCTCCCTGTAGAATGACACATCTTTGGGGAGCAGGTAGTCAGCATCCATCCTTGCCCCCCTTGAATACTGAACACTGTAGTAGGCAATCTGAAAATAGCCCTTGGTACACAGGTCTTCACTACCTTTAATGACTCCATGCCTCCCACCGATTTCAGCGTGATGTCAAGGATGGCCCTGTAGCCTCCTCGACCCCATGCCCCTCACAACACATTCACAAAAAGAAGTTCCTCACTCATGTGAATCCAAAGGTGTAGAAAACTGCAAAAACCGAGCTCTGCCTGCGGGTTGGCATGACGGATGGCAGAGCTCAGCTGAGAGCTGTTTAATTTGGGTGAAAGACACTGTGTGGGAAGCAACCTTGCCTGAGCTCCCAAGGTGTGTAGGAGCCAGTTCGGTTTCATCTCGGCATGTTGCTTTGGAGAAAATGAAATTCCAGGAGCTGTGGAGGGGGATGGAGGTTACGACAAATCCCTCCATTCACTTCTGTGGGGATGACAGCAGCAGCAGAGAAGCTTTCAATGGAGCCTGGGAGTTTCGCCACCGAAGGATGGTGCCAGATCTTGTGTGGCACTCAAAGAGGAGATAATCTGGAGCATGCCCATCTTGACCAGCTCTCTGGGCTTGCATCCTTGGATTCTCACTTGGAGAAAGCCCTGAGAGCTTTTCCTAGAAAAAGCAGCATGGACATTCTCAGTGTCCCTTCAGCATCACTGTTTCAATCTCCCTTGGGCCTGGGGAGGAGAGATTTGACACAGAACCCTGTACTTCGCACAATACCCCGAAGTTCTCCATTTCTGCTCCTTCTCCTCAAAATCCAACCAAAAGCTGAAACCACCAGTACCTCCAAGAGTTGCTCGCAGCCCCCTTCTTTGGAGAGACCTCTTTGGTCTTGAGCATGTTCAGCCTGCCACAAAGCTCTAGCTGGTGATGAGACAGCCCTTGGCACGGGTATTTCTGAGCACCCCCAAACCATCTGCTCTAGTTTCATCCCTCTTCTGGGTCCTTGTGAGGAGGAGGAGACTCCAGCTGAGAGAAAGGGACAGGCCGCCCACTTGTGCTGAGTAACCATTGCCAAATTGGATGCCAGCACATACACACACACACACATACACACACAAAAATATTTCCACTGAGGTTGCTATGAACAATGGTCTCTTGATTATTTGCCGTCTTAAACACATATGCCTTTGGCAGTCTGCCACGGAGAACAGGCAGTTCGAGCGCTGACCCTCCCGCTCTTGGACCAGCTCATCGACATTTCCACATCCAACACTACCAGCTGATGGGGTGTTTCATCAGGGAAGAATGGGATGTGATCCCTGCCCTGGGAGCTTGCAGGCTGAGGGCAGGCATGTGAGCAAGGGCAGAGCCGCGTTCTGATGGATGGTGGTGGTGAGAAAGCACCTCTTGCCCATCTTCTTAGACACAACCCCAAACCCACCTTATTATCATCTTCTAAACCCTTCCTTAAAACGTTGCCATGGTGTCTTTGAATCCATGGGAAGAAGTTAGGGAGAGTCCATCTACCAGCTGAGGTTTGTCAGTCCTGTTTCCAAGGACATGCTAGAGCGGAGACACCCCGGCTGGCTCTGTGCCAGGCAGCCTTAGGTCCAGGTGCACTGGAGTCACATCTCAATGATGTCCTACCTGAATGATGAGCTGCACTGATGGAGGAAGCACTGGAGGATGTTTGAACCCAGGAGATGTGAGGAGCTGATCAAAGTCTAGCTTACCCAAGGTGAGGGCATACTCATGGTTCACATGGTAGAGAAACCAGAGTGACTGTCCACTGCTGGCCACTTCCTAAAGCAAAGGGAAAAGGACCAAGGTTCTTGGAAGCAAAATGTTTGATCTGAACATCAGTAGTGGTAATCATGGAGGATTTCACTCAGTCCCAGCTTGTCTTCCTTGCTTCCCTCCATGCCCAGAGAGAGACTTCCAGAGACCCCACCAGTCCCTGGCTATCCAAGATTTTGCACTGTCTACAAATAGTTGGTACTTGCTGAAAAGAGCAGATCTGAAACCACAGTTGGCAAATTGCATCAACAAGCATATTCTCAGCAAGGCATTGTTCCAGTTTGTATATGTCTGAAAAGAACTGTTCAGGCATATGTTAAAGTTGGCACCTTCTCCCTGGGACTCGCTGCAATCTGACGGCTGGAGCATGATAACCACAAGACACACAAAACACTCAGCAAATAAGGGAAAACAAGTCCACTAGAGATGCTGGAGGGGCCGTGACAAGGATAAAGAGCAGAGGCAGAGCGATGTCCTCTGGAGAGAGTACTCATCCTGGCCTGCCGTAGGAAATGACGACGTCTGCAAGCGTTCCTCGGAAAGGGATCAACAGTGGTGTAAAGGAGGAGAGCAGAAAGCCTGCTGTCCCAGTGCTAGTACCAGCATGATCCTTATAAAACAACCCAGCAGCTGAAAGGGGAGAGAATGATAGTGCTGTGTGAACCCAGTCACGTGAAGCAGCTGCGAACCACGCTGAAGGATGTGACGCCTCACAGTGAGAGTGGGCTCGGGGGGGACACACACAGCACATGAAGGGGTCTCAGACCCCACAGAGGGCTGGAGCCTGCAAAAACCTCTCCTTCGCGTCATCAGGGAAGAGGAGCTGGGAAACACTGCTGCTCCAGCCATCGAGGGTACATCCATCGGACCTGTGCTCTTCCTGGGTGTCTGTAGCTCACCCACCGGAAACCCCCCGAGCTCAAAATAGTTGGAGAGCATTAGGGGGAAATATTGTCCTGGTTTTGCTTTTCCTTGGGTGTGCACGTACTGCTGCTGCTGGGGGTAGGATGCTGGACTGAGCTGGTAGAGCTGCAACATCATCGGAGCATCCTCTCAGCTACAAAACTGGCCCTGCCCCAGCCTCGGCATGCCCCATCATGGGGTGGGGACACACACACAGATTCCCTCTTCATCCCCTCCCATCACCTCAGTGTGTCCCGGAGCGCCCCAGTATCCCTTGGAGGGGAGGGGAGCTGGACCCCATCTGCCCTTGGATGCATGTGTCTCAGCGTTGGTGCTCCATCCTGGAGGTGTGTGTCCAGGTGATGATCGGGGAGGGCTTCATCTGGCAGCAGTGTGGGAAGCTCATGTGTGAGACACCCCAAACCCTTGCACACCCCCTGAAAGAGGCTGCACCACCCTGCTCAGAGGAGACCAGCAGTCGAGTGCCTGTTCGGCGTTATTAGCAGGAATAATCAATTACCTGACCTGCCATTTCACTGGAAAGCGTCAGAAATATGTGGCAGCAACTCCCACCTCTTTTCCTCCTCTCAACAGGTGAGCACAAGTGGTGTAACCACTGCTCATCCATGCAAGGGGGCAAGGGGAGAACCCTCCTGCAGCAAACCCAGGGTGAACTTGGGAGGAGGGACACATGCCACAAACCTCTCCATGCGTTGGAGTTCCTCTCCATGGACAACACTGCCAGCTTTTTCTTCTCCTTTTCCCTCTGGAACCTCTAATTTCTCCTTGGAGGGAGAAGGCAACCCCATGCTACATCACCCCCAGGAGCTGCCCTGCCTCCAGTTTGAATCTTTGGTCAAATCTGCATGCCATTTGCATGTCCCTTTGCTAGCTAATCAGTACAAGTGGGAATCTGGGGAGCTCACCCCCTCTGCCAGCTCAGGTCCTTGGTGTCTCCATGGGGTGGGAAAAGAAGATTTCATCTCCCACACTGACTTTGTTTCCCCATCCCAACCCTGTGGGAAGAC
Organism: Eurypyga helias; assembly: GCF_000690775.1. NCBI lineage: Eukaryota > Metazoa > Chordata > Aves > Eurypygiformes > Eurypygidae > Eurypyga > Eurypyga helias. The sequence goes on from NW_010269423.1 coordinate 75,275, forward strand.
CCCGGGGGTTCAGGCTGGGCTCTGCTTCTGGACATGGGGGTGCAGGGGGGTGGAAACAAGGGCCAGATGTGTTTGGCATCGTCTCGTGGACACAGGGAGACAGATATGGCTCTCACCCCCAGGACCACACTGTGGGAATGCCCCCCAAACACCAGCTCTGGCCCCAAGCCGCCCCACACCTCCCCTGACCCACTGCGTGGGGCAATGTCAGGGCTCAGCTGTGTTGGGGGGGTCTTGTATTCGGGGCATGGAGGGTGATGAGACACGGTGGGGC
>NW_010269423.1:75558-75788 GCF_000690775.1 Eurypyga helias
GGGGGGGTGGACAGAACAAAGGCACTACGGGGGCTGACCGGACCCCAGATGTCCCAGAGCCCTGTGGGGGAAGGTGCCGTGGGGGGAGACACGTAGCATCGCACCACCCCTTGCTAGGGACGTGGCCTGACCCCCTCCCGCTGTCCTGGGGGGGTGGCGAGGGAAGGGTTAAAGGGAAGGCGAGCAGATCCTCCCTCCATCCTTCCCTCCCTCGCTGTTAGGCTGCCGCT
>NW_010269424.1:0-9583 GCF_000690775.1 Eurypyga helias
CCCGTCCCGGCGGGACGCGAGTGCAGGGTGCTGGTCCCTCCTCATCGCCCCCCTCCACACCAGCTCCTCCTGGGGGGGTAGCTTTGCTGGCTTTAGGTGACATTTAAACATCCCTTGATGTTTCCATCTGTGACAGGCATGTGGGAGAGAGGAGCGTCGTTTTTATCTCCCTCCCCACCCCTCCGCCTTTTGTCTTTTGGGGGTTTTTAACTGGGTTTTAATGCTTGCCTTTATTGTCCCGGCCCCTGGACTGCCTGAGTAGTGGGGCTGGGGTGGGGGGAAGGGAGGCACACAAAAGCCATCTCTTGCAAGTGGAAATAAAACTCTATTTGACTTCTTTAAGATAATTGGAGAGAGGCAGGCAGGGAGGTTGTCTTTTGGGTTGGTTGGTTTTTTTTTCTCCCCCAGTCACTGAGAAAAGGAAGAAAAGTAATTGCAAGAGGATGCTCAAGATTGTGGGGGTAATTGTGGAAGCAAAAAAAAAGAAAGAAAAAGAAGCTATAAATAGGAGGGGAATGGAGGCTTCTTAGTGTAGAAGCAATTAGCAGCTGGGCTCTCATCCTGGATGCTTTATGTAGATTATTTTTCCCTTTCCCCTGCTGACAATGCTCTCTCCCTGCCCTATTGCTGAAGTTTCACTAGCTGAAGCCTTTTGGCTTTGCATCCTCAGAGTATTTCTGCTGCCCCCAGGATGAAATGGCTAAAGAGCTGCCTTAATTGCATGGACCCCTCCGGAGAAAGGGATGAGAAGGTAGTAATTTGGGAGGGAAGCGAAGACATGCAGGAGCTGTGTGGATGAGGAGGGGTGGGAAGGCACCAGAGCTGCAAGTGAGTGCCCAGGAGAAGCCCATTGTGTGCGAGAGGATGCTCGGGGAGTGCGCATGCGCCGCGCTGGACAAAGCAGCCAGCGACTGCCAGCGTTGCTTGGGAATCAGCAAAACTGGGGCTCCTGGCTACACACCCGGCCTGCTTGAGGGCCTAGCTAGCCGAGGGCCGTGGCAGAGTGGTGGCAGAGCAGTGTGGTGGGGTTGCCCGTTGCCCTGCAGCCCCTCCAGCCTCCTCTCCTGCCCTACAGGGAGTGCACCCATGGCCTGGGAACCGGGGTGGTACCCCCTTTCCCAGGGGCTGTCACAGTCCCTTGTCAGCCCCCATCGCTTTGCAGTGGAGGGTTTTTTCAAGGACACAGAGTTACCAGCTCTTGCGCCAAGGATGCCACTGTGTCTGGCTACTTTTCTCGCTCATTATTTGAGGGGGAATGCAGGACTCCAACTTTCCAACCAACTTTAAATTGAGGTGGGGACGGGGAACCCAACCTGCTGTGAGCTGTGGGGCTGAGTGCCGCGGGCTGACTTTGGCAGAGTTACCTCCCAGCCCGTCCCCAGCTCGCTTTAGCCCCTGCTAAAGCCTGGCTTTGCTGAGCTGCCTTGCTGGGGCTGGTTTCTGCTTTGCAGCATCTACCTGGGTTTTGCTGCGGGCAGGAAGCGGACTCCTGCCAGGCCCCACATGCCGGCCATGCAGAGCTCTCCCACCAGCGTGCCTGCTGACTCGCTTGGCACTGCAGAGCCCTTTCAGAGTTTTAGCTTCTCGTTTCTGTAGCACAGCTGCCAGATGCAATCCCCAAATACGCCTTTCAGCCCAGGCACCGCCCAGCTCCGTGTCTTCACGTTTAATTTGGTGCTGGATTTACATCTCCATCACATACACGGAGTCTCCCCATCCTTTACAGAGATCCCATGCTGGGGGAGGAGGGATCAAGGTTCAGGGCAGAGAGGTTGCTGATTGAGGCAGCTTTCCCTGATGATGCAGAAGCTACCGCTGCCCCTCCTCTCCCTCCCTGCAGTGACACTGGCAGGCCGGTGCACAAGGGAAGAAGAAATGGCGAGAGGGATGGCTGTTCAACGGGGCTGGAGGGGGTGAGCACGTGGATGTCCTTCCAGCTGGGTGCTGGGAAAGCTCTTCTGAAGGGAAGGGAGTAGTCATCGAGGTACTGCAGCATCCTCTGATGGTCCCTCTGATGGTGAGAGGAAGGATGCCTGTACCTGGCTGGGAGCACATGGGTGATGCACACACTGTGGGCTGCACCCCTAGGTTTGGTAGGGGCTTTCAGACCTGCCTGAGGTGGATGGTAGTTTTACCTGTGTGAAACAAGGGGACAGCTGCCCTGTGCATCACCCACCCCATCCCAGTTCTTTGCCGAAGCCCCTGCCCACCCCTCGATCCTCCGTGTGCACCTGCGAGGCAGGGCCAAGGGGTGGCAGGACCCCTGGCCCCAGAGCGAGACCTGCACGAGGCTGGGATTTCTTTGAGGTGCCAAAAGTCTCCTAACTATTTTTGTGCCTTGCTTTGGCTCTTCACAGGTCAGTAAGCAAAACCTGCAATGACATGTTTTGGCTCTGTAGAGCAGACTGGTTTTGGGGTGCAGTGGCCGGGTAGGGGTACTGGATGGGGGGGGGCAGCTAATGGGCACCCCAGGGTGCAGCATCCTCGCTCTGGCTGTGCATGCAGCTCTGGGCAGAGGGCTTCCAGGGCAAAGCATGGGGCTTTCTCTCCTTGTCGTCTTCTCAGTGAGACCCAGGGCAGGTTTCCTGGTGACTGTGAAGGAGCAGAGCCAACTTATGCTCTCTAAGGATCTGCTTGTCACGTGCAGAAAGACAGTGCTGCCAGAAGGTTAGAGGATTTGGGCTGCTGTAAAGGCAGGGGTATCGGCAGAGGGGGTTCAGGATGCCATCTGCTTGTCTGTCTGTCCGACACGTCTCTTTGTCATGCCTCGTGCTTGCTAGCAAGCGGCCGGGATATTACCAGGGATATTACCTCTTTGCGTTCCTCAAAGTTTCACCAGTGCAGAGCAGGGCTCACTGATATCCACTTATCCAGTAATCATGGAAACCACACAGGAAGAAATACCTTCCTGGAGCCAGCAGTTATTAAATATTTAGGGCTTCTGCAAGGAAACAAGATTTTGCTACTGATTTTCCTAAAAGCACATCAGGTCCCTCTTGGGGCTATTGTTGCGGGAAGGCGGGGAGCTGCCAGGGATGCACGCTGCCCATGCCCCTCTGCCCCAGCAGCACACAGCCTGGCCATGCTGGTCCCCTCCATCCATGGGGGACTTCCCAGTGCCCAATTTGGTGGCCGGGCTCTTCTCTCCCCTCTTCAGGGAGACACATGGAAACTAGTAGGATTAAGCTGCAAATCTGCAGCCTGTAACAGGAGGCAGCTGCCTCATCTCATAAACCAATTTGTGTCTCATTTCACCAACTTCAGCTTTAACCAATAAAAAAGAAAGGTAATTTTCAGCCCTGGGTCGTATTTATTACTCAAGTTATCAGTCCTTGTAATCAGTATTAGCATCACTGCGTAAAGTAATACAAAACTAATTACTATCTGAGCGAATTAGATAGATGAAGGCTGTAGACTGCGTTGACAGTGGAAGAAGCTAATTCTCAAGTTATGAGTGATAAGTGTTGGCTTTGCTCTCTTGTGATTCAGCTACAATCAAAAGGGAAGAAGGCAGGGACAGGAACCAGTAATGCCTAAGGAGTGTTTCTTAGGGATTTGTTGCCTGTGGATGCCTTGGCCAGGCTCTTTGGCACCCCTCGGTGGGCAGGGGGATGGCCAAGAGGTTGAGTCAGTCAAGCAGTCCCTCAAAAAGGGGATGTTTCACTTGGGGAAACTGAGGCACAGAGCATGAGATGTGTCTTAGCACCAGCAAATCCCGACTGTGGGGGAAGAGCATCTCAAAATGCTGATTCTCCCTCCTCAGCAGACTGTAGCCATTGCTTCCCGCTGCCCTCCCAGACCTGAGCCCAGGAGCCCCGGTCCCAGCTGGTTTTATCCCTGGGAAGCTTTGTCCCCATTCAGGACCCAGGTCCTGGCTCCCAGCCCTCATCCCAACTGGGAAGCAGCATTCAAAACCAGCCAAAATGCAAAAGAGTTCCTGGAAAGACAACAGCGGGGCAATAGCACGTGTCAGCCCGCGGTCCAGGAGCGCAGCAGCAAGCCACCCGGGAGCAATACTGTGTTTCCTAGCAAGCAACGTGCAGTGTAAAGGCACTTTCTGACTGGAGGCGTGCAACCGACCCAGGGAAATATGCCAAAAAAAATCATCATCCCTAACCAAAACATCCGAGTAACAGGAACCCGCTGATGCGCCCGCGAAACCTGCACCGACTCCAACGGGCTCTGATCTAGCCCGGAGGCTCTGACATGTGTTGGCACTCGCTGTTAGAGCATGAGTTTAATGTCAAGAGCAGCTTTAGCTAAACACAGATTTAGTGAAGACCTGCAAAGGGCATTATTCTGTTCCAGTGTAACGTAAGGACCGCGTTCTTTCTGCTCTTTCTGCTGCAGAGCGTTTCTGCTCACTGTGCCAATAACGAAAATGGAAGGTTTTAGAGCGTTTTGTGTGTGGAAGGAGTAGCCCCAGTGTCCATAGCTGGGGGTTAAGTTTCTGGAGCATGTTGGGCTGCCTGATCCCAAAACACAGCCACTCCTGGAGCAAAGTGCAGCACCAGGCACAGGCAGTTTCACACAAAGTCCCACCAGGAGCTGGCAGTGATCTGCAGCATCACCGTCCATGTTTCCAAAGCACTTTGGGGTCTTTAACTGCCGTTTTCTTCCTTCCTTTGCTTTTCCCGTCTATCCATCCATACCCTCCTGGTGACGGGAGGGGCAAGACTTTGCTTTGTGTTGGTACAGTGCTGAGGTGACAGGGTCCAGCTCCAGGAATGAGGTTTGTGTGAGTGATGGTAGCACAGAGAGTGACAAAACCAGATGAAGGGCCAAGGATATTTAGAGGTCAGACCTGAAAAATCAGGGAGGCCTGGTACCAGCTGTGACCTGCTGAGGGACAGATGCCCCTTGGCAAAAGCAACAGAAAATTGTCCCATGCTCCTGAGGTGATGGGCACAAAGTGTATTTTCCGTAATGAGGATGGAGTTGCCCACGCTGCCTTCCAGGGTAGGTGGAGCGCCCCTTCTGCCTGGTGCTGTTCACAGCCCTCCTGCTGCCAGCAGACTGGTGTGGAGGGGCTTTGGATACCTCCTGCCACAAGCCCATGTCATGAGGAATGTGAGGAAAGGGGGTGAATGGTTTACTGAGTTGAAAGAAGGGTGAGAAACATCGTCCTTCTCTCCACAGCAGAGTCCAGGGCTCTCCCTCCGTAACTCTGTGGTGGGCACAGTGACTGCCCGGCGCGAGGGTGGGCTTGGACCCCTGGCCCGAGCCTGCTGAGCAGGCAGGGCTGGGCTGTACAACAGCTTCTTACCCTCAGCCTTGAGCCCCACTGCGGGGACCCCTGCTCAGAGCTGATCAGCATCCCCCCAGCCCTCGTCTGCCAGACGTGCTGTGCAGTGCCAGGGAGTGCGGCCCCTCACCCCGGTTCACAGGGTGTTCTCCCGTCTGTGCAGAATGGAGGTGGTCCTTTCCACCCTGCAGCTCATCTCTGTGCAGCCCACGCTCCATTGCAAGGGCAGCAGCACTGGCAGTAGGGCAGCAACAGGGACTCTGGCATCCGGCATCAGTCAGGACTCCAGGAGGGATGCAAAGAGGCAGTGGAGGCAGAGAGGTGTCCAGGGGCTGGTTCAGAGCCCCTCCATCAACTACAGGAGGGAACTTTACGGGTAAGTTACTTAGCCCAAGTATCTAAGAAGGATCTCTGAAGTTACACAAGGACAAGACCTTTCCCGCAGCCCCTGGCCAGAGGGCACAGCCCATTTTGTGGGTCTCCAGTTCAGAGAGGAGCCAGAAAGAGCTGGAGTATGGGCATCTACCACAGACCTCGGCGTCCTGCCAAATTGGAGAGTTCTGTGCTCCCAGGACAGGAACTGCCAGCCCTGGGAAGGTGCCTGGGGTGCTGTGTTCCATGGCAACCAGCCCAGCTGGACACATCCTCCTTGCCGGAGGTGTTGGGCGTTAGCTGAGATGCCTCCAGCATTCACTGAGCCAGTTTGTAGCGTCAGCAAGATGTGAAGCTGTTAAAATACAGTTGTGTGTATTTTAAAGCAGATCCCATCCTCTCATCATGCGTTAAACAGGAGTTCTCTGACTGCTCTACAGACACCATCTCTACGTAAGCTTGGGAGCAACAGAAACTTCAGCACCTCTTCTCTGAACCAGCCAGGAGAGGGAGACAATGACCGCCGTGTCTGCACACACACCACAGACCCCCACCCCCTCACACACACGAGTTGGCCATGCTTCCAAACCTTGACCCTTGCAGGGCTCCTTTGGGCGGACAGTCACATTCTGCATTACCCCTTCCCAGCAGCAGAATTTTCCACTAAGTAGCTATTTTGGAAGACCCTATTCTTTGCTTTTATCTATCATTCCTTCTCTTTCTACACTCAGAATATATGCATGCAAAGGGGACCTTCTGTTCACTAACAGTTCATCTTTTCCTGCTGTTTAGTCTCTCTTACTGCAGGAGAGGGGCAGAGAGGGCAGCTCTGCCCCCCCTGCTCTTGTGGGGAGGGCAGCTGCAGCCAGTCCGTCAGGACAAGAAAAATTCGGGGATGTCATGAGGTTCCTTTCAAGGCAACGTCCTGTGCAAAAATCCCCAAAGTGATCAGGAGGAAGGTAAACTCAACCAGTTCAGCAATACTGGTGCTGAAAAGACTTTTGCAGATATTACGATGGAAAGTTGCTCTTTATGGGCCAGATCTTGTTTTGCTCTGGGGAGGCCCATCCCTGAATGCCATCAGGTCAAAAAGATTCATCTGAGTCTCCTTCATTTTGCTAGCGTTTCTTCTGATTTGCTCTAGCATGAGTAAAGACAACATCAGGTCTCCCCATATCAAGTTCAGTTCCTTACTGGTTTTTTGCTTTGTTTCCTCTTGTTGCCATGCTGGGCTTCTGAAACCAGGAAAATCACTAGGGTAGGGAAGAGATTTCCATGTTTTCACATCACCTACTTCAGGCCCTGAGATGTCAGGGGTCATTTTCCTGCTTGATGCCCATGACCTAGCACAGCACGAGGTGATGGGCAGCATCTCATCGCATAGCAGCAACACTGCTTCTTGCCTCTGCGTAACCCTTCGCCCCTGAAAAAGGGCAACAGTGGCATTTCTGGGAGCCTCCTTTTTGTCAGGTCTCTGCTGTGGACCGGCTGACGTGTGCTCAACTTGCGTGGCCGTTCCACGGGCAGCCTGACTGTGGGAAGGGCCGTGGATCTCTGCCAGCACAGGTGGTACCCTACGGGCTCAGGACCCTCCTGCTCTCGGCGCAGGTCGTTAATGCATTAAGCCACTGAACTTTCTGAAAAGGTGTGGAAGAACAACAGCCAGTCTCTTGATGTCCCTACCTTAATTCCCTTTACCTTACCAGCAAAGACAAGACTCCCAGAAAACTGCTGCTTTTGGCTATTTCATAAACAGTGGAATCAAGAGGAAAGAAGAAAATCACCTGGATTTCTCTCTCCCCTGTTATTACAGGCAAAGCCCCCCTTTCAGCTGACATGAAAGGTTTTGCTCCAGGGAAGTGGAGCCACTCTGCTGACTGCTGGAGCCCAGCATCCCGCCCCCAGCCTGCATGGACACTCTGTGCCAGACTCCCAGTAACGGGCCCCCTCCTTGGAAGGGACTTGTGGCTGCTGCTCCTTTCTCTGTGCCTTGCTGTCCCTGTCTGAAGAAGCTTTAATCACTGCAAAGCATTTGAAGGGCATACGAATGAAATTACCTGCATGCACTGGTAGGAAATTAGTCTGTCTTTAACCCAGAGCAAGGCAGGGGTGCTTCTTACCCCACTGAATACCATTTTAAATAAGAAAGTATCCATATGTCTAATTGCCTTTATATGTCTTTGGAGTAGACAGATATGAGGGACAAACTTTACTTACAAACTCGGTTTCAAAATGAACATTAAGATGATTTAAGTGTAATACTCAAGTGTTTTATATGGTATGAAATCAGATAAGCAATCAGGGTCTCGGCTGCTACAGTGCTGAGCACAGCATAAGCGCCTGCTACAACCAGAACAGAATGGGGAGCTGTGATTTATTCTAGAAGATTGAAGCCTTCCGAGGCTTTTGCCTAATGAACCTGGTCCTACAGCCACTGCCTGAAACACCTCCATGGTGCAGACCACTTCCTCTGGCACAACGCTGCATGAGCTGGCGGCGGTTGAGCCGTGGAGAGGATGCCTGGGCTGGGCGAAGCTGATTTCATGGGGTGGAAATAGTTCAGCTATTTTGGGAGCAGGACAGTGTCTGATTCAGGGTGCAGGAGTGTTTTCTTACCGATTTCAGCAGCAGACTGACCTGTCAGCTGGCTGATTTACCTGGACTAGACCTGGTCTGGCCTGAGCAGGGGGAAGGGGCAGGGGTGACATGGTTTGAGGGTGCTGGGAAGTGAGGGAGGAGAATGGCATTTCAGCTGCTGCAGCCTGTGACACGCACCAGCCCCTGCCTCACAGCTGCCTGGGTCTGATTCTGCCTCCGCATTGTTGGAGGGACAGGATCCGAGCTGGCATCACCGCTCTTGCTCTAACTCTTCTCTTTTTCTCCACCTGGTGGACTTGCCAAACGTGCTTCCCTTTAGTGCTTTGCAGAAACTCTCCAGCGCTCTCTGCAGAAACAGGTCCGCTTGCCTGCTGCTGCTCCAGGCTCCCTTTGCCGAGAGAAGCGGCACTGGAGGGTGCTGGGATGATCCCATGCCAAGGGCCAGGTCCCTAGCTAAGGGCAAGGTCCTGTTAATGTGGGACAGGCCAGCTCGGCAGTGATGGCATTGCTTCCCTGTTTGGGACTTGCTCCGCATACCAGCCTGGATGCTGCAGGGCAAGGAAGTACTGGAGGGTCAGGGGCTTGGGCCACCCCTCAGCACCCTCTCAGATGTAGCCCAGCCAGCTCCTGGGGATGGGTCCATGAGACCCACACCCCACACGGCTCTGGAGGTGGCAGGTTTAGGGTTGGGGTGATTAGACTCCAGTGGGAATGTGGTGACTCCCGTGGGCTGGCCAGGCTGGAGGTGGTGGAACCATGGGACAGGGCAGGATCGTGGTGGCTGCTCCAACATGCTGAGGCCAGTGCTGTACCAGCAGCCTGAGGGGTGTCACTGCTACCCTCTGGAGAGGTCCAGGCGATTAATTTCATAATTTGCTTTGCATGGGGCATTTAAAGGTTCCCTTAGAGGAGGATGTGCAAGGAACTGCAGATCTCTGATGGTCAGAGGCTTCGGTTCTGAAGTCACCAGGCCAGTTCAACAAACGCCTTCAGGAATCGCGAGTTGTGAACAAGCTCGGTCTTGCGGCGGGCTGTACGCTGAGCCCGGACGGATGGGCTGTGTGCTCTTAGCGGTGTAACGGGCTGCTCAGCAGGGTTTGCCTCAGAGCCACTCCAGCCAGAGAGCCAGGAGTTTCCCTCCAGCTCTGGAGCGTGATGCTCTGGCAGTGTCGGACACTGTCCCGTCTCTGCTGTCCGTGCAGGGGCAGGAATGGGGCATGAGCAGGGCTGCCAGCTCCAGGGCAGAGTTTCCCTGGAGGCATTTTGGTGTCATGGAAGTGTATTGCATCCCTCCTGCTGACGGAGGGAAGAGTGATGCTCCTGACAGCCCACCGCCACCGGCCGGCGTCCCACACCTCGTGCGGGAGC
>NW_010269425.1:0-8162 GCF_000690775.1 Eurypyga helias
AACCATTCTATGATTCTATGCTCTTGCGGGCTAGGACAGAGCTTACTGCTTCCAGAGAGCAGAGACAAGGAGCAGATACACAGCCGGCACAACCTTCCCGCAAGGCAGCCATCCTCAGTGACTCGTCAGTCGTTAGGGCAACTTCAACGAGGGACATCACAGACTACTCACTCATCTCCGCTCTTACCCATCTTTCCCCACTTTCACTGTAAACACTGATTTTAGGCATCCGATCCACCAGTTGAAAAAAGCGTGCAGCGGATGTTTTGGCTTTGGCATAGTTTGGGGTATAGGAAGAAGCTCTTCCCAGGGCGGTTCCACTGGTCACAATAGCAGAGATCACCCTGCGGGGAAGGGGGACACGGTCATTCCTCGGAAGTCACCAGGAAGCTGAGTGCGACACCGAGCCCAGTGCTTCTGGAGAGGAGCCCATGTGTGGCTCTGGGCAGGCTCTCACCTGAACACGAAGCTGTAGTGGAGGCCCTCAGCATCAACCAGAAACCCACCGTATCTGTAAGAGACGGCATTGGCCACGAAGACTATGCTCTGCGCAAAGCCAAAGCACAGGCCGTAAACGTGGGCTTTTTTGATCGCAGCTTTATAGGGCATATCCAGGTGCTTCTCAAAATTGTCGACAAACATCTTCTCTGCTACAGTCCTGATGTTCGAGAGGGCTTCACTGGAAATCTGGAGGAGAAAAAACACGTGGGTAAAAGCTCCCAGTTTATACTGGGAAAGGTAGAGCGTACTCTGTCACAGATGCACGACTCTCCCGTGAGCACAGGGCGCCAACGCCGTGCAGAAACTGACTCCGCTGCGGTACAGGCTGGCCTGAAGATCAGCCGACCCCAAGCGCAGCTCTCCTACAAGCCGGGATCTGCTAACTAACATCCGCCGCGGGAATGTGCACTCCGCTCCACTGCGGCTCCGGTACTGTACGCACACCTGGGACATCGGACACGTGCTCTCACCTGTGACTTATTTCACGTAATGTGAATAAATGGGACATCCACAGAAGCAAAAATGGTTTTGGGAACACGTTTTTACCAGTCAGGTGACATTAATTCACGTAATACCTTCTGTGCCTTTAAAACCCCCACAATTCCCAGAAGTCTGCATGTGCAGGTAGTCATCGTGATTTTTTTTAAGTTCTGTGCCCCCAGCCACGACATGCTGGAAATGGGAATTGGGAGCTGAAGACTGACTCCTTCAGAAGACAAAAAAGGGGGTGGCAGGCTGAGCCAGGTGCAGCAGGCTGTGGGATGGCAACAGCCTGCAGATGCGGAGCTGCAGGGCAACAGGCCCCAGGCCGTGCGTTGGTTGCACTGGTTAAGGGCAAGAGGAGGCTGAGGAGAGCTGGTTGAGAGCTGGGCAAGGGAAGGTTAGACGGGGCTGGGCAGAAGGTGGGATGGGTAAGATGTTTGGTGGGCAGGACTTGAATGTTGGAAGGAGGAGGATTGGGAGGAGTGGGAGCTGCAAGAGTCATTTTAGGATGGGCTAAAGTAGCTCCGCAGAAGGAAAATCTCTGAGAGGACCTGCAAAGCCTAGTTTTTCTGATGGTAGGAATATGGCAGCCTAAACTAAATTTCCTGGAATGCAGGAAATTCCATCTGAACATGAGCAAAAACTTTGTTACTTTGAGGCTGCCAGAGCACTGGAACGGGCTGCCCAGAGAGGCTGGGGAGTCTCCTTCTCTGGAGAGATTCAAAACCTGCTCCAGGTGATCCTGCGCTGGCAGGGGGTCGGCCTAGGTGCTCTCCAAAGGTCCCTTCCAGCCCCGGCCATGCTGTGACTCTGAAGTGGGGGAGAAGGCTCCGGCTGTGAGTGGGGTAACCTGAGGTGCTCTCCCTCGTGTCGCCTGCGCTCCTGAGGCCGGTTGGTTTCTGCACAGCTGAACGAGGTGTATTTAAAAACTACTGGGTTCTGGCCAGGTGCCAGAACTCAGTGACCCAGAACTAAAGCACAGGTGTTTGGGTGTTTCCAAGGCAGCAGACCTGCCTGCTCCTCTTTGTGCAGAGGAGCAACCTGGTGAGAAAATGACATTCCTTTCTCGTGTCCCTCCCTTTTCCACGTTTGGCTTCTGGACTGGAAGCCCGCTCAGGCACTGCAAACTTCATGAAGCTCTGTGCCAACTACATAAACCCATTCCCAGCCTTCGAGGCGGGGCAGTTCGTGGGGTCTTGCAGCCATCAGACTATGGGATGCTGCTGACTTGACGAGAGTAACCAGAGAAGGGCCTTAGCCAGGGATCACTGAACGCGGAACACCCTTGTTTCAAGGAAGGGGAATTCCTCCGTCATGCCCTGTGCTGGTTGGGTTAATACCCACACAGGTGGGTTTTCACCATGGATCCACACTTAAAGTATTACCTAGGCCTGCTGATGCAAATTAACAGGAGGAGGGTTAATGCTGAGCTGAATTAGAAAAGAAAGGAGATGTATACCCTAGCTGAGAAATGAGAATGGATACAATTCTGACCCTTAAAATGCATACATAAAGGTACAATTACGCCTGTGCTCTAGCAGCACACACTGACGGAGGAGCTGGAAAGCCCACTGAAGGAACAATCCTGCTCTCTCCAAAATCCACGAACGGCTCTGTGGTTCAGTGCCGAATTCTCAGATGTGAGGATTTCTGCGTGAACAAGTGCCACTGCTTTCTGATGAGAGCATAATCACAGGGCATCACCAAATGGGTATTCAAATACATCCCCACAAAGGGGAAACGGACTGCTGAGACACCCGTGTCTGTCAGTTGGGTCCAGCAGTGTGTGAAACGACAATCACGTTCCGTGCAGCAAGTGCTTTTGCAGTTTAGGAGTTCCTGATGGTGTTGCAGTGGTTGGACAAGCTGAAATATTACAAGTTATTTACAAAACACTGCCAGTTTCATTCCATTTGAATTACTGATGGTCCCGAATGCCTGATAATTTCAACTACCCATGACTGCAAATGTAAACTAGTTTTTAAACAACGTTACCCGTCCAGTAGCTTCCAGCGCTTTCTTGTCCTGAGAGGCGAATCCTGTCAGCATTTTAGCCTGCACAGCTCCAGATAAGGCCAAAAACGGCAGGAAACACAGTATAACTAAACTCAGTTTCCAGCTGAAGTAGAAAGCAATGATCATGGCCACCCCGATGTTGGTAAAGGAATTGACAATCATTCCTATCTGCGATCCAGTTGCCTTCAAAGAAAAGAAACAGAGGTGATTGTCTTGCACTCCAGTAGTAACTTCAATAATCTTTATATATATTTTCCTTCAGAAAACTCCAAACGATATTGAAGTATCAGAAGGCACCAACAGCCACCGACTGCACAGGAATTTAGTCAGTTTGTATATACTGTTTCCAATTAATTGTGCCAAGAGAACGACCGCAAATGTTCAATATTCCTTTCCGCCACCAAACTTCCCACGGAGAACTCAGAAAATTGTTTCTAATGATTAAGAGATAATGATAATTTAACTATTGAAATTGGCCCCTCTATTCCCTGGGGAATCACTCGTCTGAATACTCTGCTTAGCCCTTACATTTATCCATCTAGATTTAATTAATAAACACAACCCTTTTGCAATTTAACTGTTAACAACAGTCTCAGCTGTGCTAAAACCAGTAAGAAATGTCACTGAGAAAGGATGAATTAAAGTTGCATATCTGCCTGTCTATGAAGGAAAAAATGTCAATACACCTTTGCCATCACCTTTACTGAATGCATTCATCTCCTTATGTCCTTCAGAACACTGTTCTTTGCAACACACTTGATTTACTTACTCAAAAGCTGGTTTCTTTCATAAAGAAAATAAACAGCGGACCTAGATAGGAACTGGGTTGCTATGCATTAGGAAAAAAAAGATACACATTTGCTATCCTTGATCATTTTCAGTGGAATTCATTTGCAGGATGTGAACTTGCAGCACAAAATGCTCATCGTTGATGACTCCTCTGACCTGCAGCAGCAGGGCAAGGTGCCTCGGGCCTGGCCACAGCAGAAGGTACATCCCCCTGCTCTGCAGAGGCTACCAAAAGGATCCTGCAGCTCTAACCCACACACACCCCAAGAGTCCACTTCCTACTCCTGGTGCAGATGTAGACACTTTCAGGCCACAGACACCTGTGTGCAGCTGCTCACCTTCAGCCGGCTCTGCAATAGCACCTGGCTAAGCTGTGTCTCGGGCAGCGAGTGGCGGGGGCACTGCTGCTCTAGTAGCTGTTCCCCTGGAGCTGTGGGTTGAACAGCTGTGCCCCACTGCTCTCCATGTGCTTAGAACAAACACCTCCCCTAGGAGGCTGTCAGTGGTTCCGTCAAGTTTGTTTATTTCAATTAAAATGTGCCCTGTAAGTGCCTGTGAGGGCTGAAGGCTTTGCAGCTGGTTTCTCTCATTCTGCAGAAATTGCTGCTGACAGGGGAATCTCTTCTCTCACTTGTCTTTTAAATTTTTAAAGCCTCCATTAATAGTTTTTAAAAACTAACCTGCCATCTTCAGTCAAGCTGAAGCAGACAGTTTTGGTAACAAAGCAATCTGTACGTTTCCTTCTTCCTCTCTAGAGAACTGCTGGCCTTGCAGCCAAGTCAAATGCCCCTGACTCATCTACCACAGCATCCCTTCGGGAAGGTAACATCAGCTCGGCGTGATTCAACCCTCACCCACCAAGGAACACAGGAAAGCAGTTAGCGGCTCACTTTCCCAAACAATAAGCCACAGCAAAACTGCCTGCAGGACTGCCCGGCTGGAGCACCAGCCAGTGCTGTAAACTGGCTTTTCTGGTGGCCGGGCAGTTTAAATCAAAACTGTCTTAACAAGCACAATACCGTGCTGAAAACCTGAAAACACAATTAGTGACGAATGTCCCTAAAATACCAGTGTGGCGTAGTTTTGAAATAAACACTTAAGCATTGTGGCAAAAAGCTAATTCATCTCCAGAAAAGAGGTATTAAAAACTTCTGCACTGGATGCTCCTTTGGTTCCACTGGTGGTTGGTATTTTACTGATTTTTGTGCTCTTGTTCTGGTAATACAGACAGGAATAACAGGCAGTAAACTGTGACCCTATTTGTGCTTTTAGGTAACTGCAGTGATAACAGTTCCACGTTTCAGGTCTCTGATAAACAGGGATAGCTTGGCTGACCGAGCAAGGGCTGGTCTGCACTGCCCTGGCATGCTAGCGAGTTCCTGTGACACTGCCAAACAGACCTTCCCTCAGTGCTGACAGTAAATGATCCTTAATTAAGCTCCCCGGTCTTACCCCTTGGACCTGTGAGGCGTCTGTTGCAAGTCTTGTCGTCAAAGCCCCAGGGCTGTTCCTCCGGTCGTCAAACCAGCCGATGTCTTGCCCTAGCATAGCCTGGAAACCAATTTTCCTTAACCGCCTGGTAAGCAGCTCTCCAGACTTGGCAAAGGTGTATCCCTGGGGTGCGTAAGGATAAATACCATTATTGCACAGAAAGATATCCCCACGGAGTAAGGGATCAGAAACCAAATTTACCCATATTGGACTGCTATTACCTGTAGAAACTGTGTGAAAAATGAAAGAATTCCAACAAAGACGAAGAGCAGGCAGACACCATTGATCTGGATTCTTCGTTCCTTTTCATCCAGAATGGAGAAGGTCTTTGAAAAAAAGTGGGTGGCATCATATTACAAGTGTCAGTTTTGCTGTGCGTAAAGTTTACTCATGACTCCCTGCTGCCAAGTGCAGACGCCCACCCCAGTATCAAATCCAGACCACGGACATCTCCCCCACCCCTTGCAAAGGCCCGATCCCTTATTCTTCCTCAGGTGAGCCTGGATACAACATAAGCTTTTTACTCCTGTTAAACAACAAGTTTATGATACTCTGTGTCTGCACATACTGCTATTACTTGTTTCCCATCCCATGTTACAATTAATCATCCCCCTACTCTAAACAAGATCCAGTGCCATAAGCAGAGAGTAGCAGTGAAATAGACAGTGTAGCGACAAAGCAGCACTACAGCAGCTCCCTCACCTCCTCTGAAATCTATGACAATTGCAACTTTATGGGCCCACACAGAATGAAGTCTGTGTAAACCATTATACCCTCACATGATTCCCCTTGCACAACGCGAACGGACGCTACGCTTGCCATCGGTTGGCTTCAAGAGGGACCTGTGGTCTTTTACCAAAGGAGTGAGGACACGAGCTATTCACTTACTGCTGGGTGCTGGAGAAAAAAGCATTAGTGCTTAAAGCAGAGCCCCTCCACCCTGCTCTGCTCCAGGCTCCGTGGTGTTTTCCTTCTACCTCTTCTTCCCTTCATAGCTGGTGTTTTTCAGCACCTACCAGTGCTACTGGCTGCTGCTGAAGCTGTGGTCTAAATGTAAGCAGCCATCCTTCAGCAATTCCTTTCACTCAGAGCAGCTGATACGGAGGTCAGTCAACTTACCTGAAGTTGTTAAACTACTTCTGCTACTTGCAGGTATAAGCCACAGCCCATGTTTGTACTTCTCCACTAACCTTAAATTAATTCCAACTGCATTTCAAGAGTAAAGAGTACTATAAACAGACCAATCTCTCCACCTGTTATCTCTAAGGTGGAATTAACTTGTGCATTCAAGTTTTACTTGTATCAAAACCAGCTTAAAATCTTCTAGGCCAGTATTTAACAGTAGAAAGAGAAGAATGAATTTTCATTACAGCTACAAAATATGTAAATTACACAAAAATAAGTTCTAGTCTGAAAAGGTCAGCCCACGTTATTTACAGTTAAGAGTCAGCTCTGCATCAGAGTAACAGGGAGGAATTACAGCATGAATGTGAGAAAAAGAAATAGCTGTTCTCTAGTAGGAATTCCACTTGGAGCATTTAAACTTTGTACACCAGTGCCTTGGCAACAAAATAAACCCTGCAAAATCCAAACCGATAATACCAACACGGCACTCAGTGTTTCAAGCGAAGAGCTGTTCCAGTGCCATGCTGTCTTGTCAGCAGCAGGGCAAATTGCTTCCTTGGATTAATCTTTGTTTAAAAAAAACCATAATCACCAGGTGTGCTTTAATCTGTCACAGTAAGAACAAAACATATAATGGTCTGCTGCTCTTCCCATCCCCTTAATGAAATCCACTGCACACTCAGTAATTCATGTTAGAGCCTGACCCGCACAGGCTGCGAGCAGATCTCATCTACCTTTGTAACTTAGGTTTCTAGAAAAGACACCGCTGGTTTTTGTCTGGGTGTTTTTTCCCCCAGAGGAAACAGTCTAGTTCAACACTTGGACTGAACGAGGTGGACTCGGTGCCTGCATAAACTCTGTCCCACAAGGGTTCTGGACTTCAGAACTGCTGTGATGGTATTTTCTGTATCATCATGGTACACAGTATCTAGACAGGAATGGGAAAATGCACTTCATAATAGTGGTCATGCCACATGCACAGCTAGCCAGAAACATAACAGGGGAAGTAACCACTCATCACTCTGAACATTTGTTAACACACCTGTCACGTTAATTACAGTGCTGTGGTACGTTTTCATATGAAAAAACATCAGCAAAATCTCTGTTGGAATGAACAGAAATTCTAATGCGTATGATAAGCAGAGTGTGTGATGGATCATAACAAATACACAGGGAGGAAGAACACTCCTCTCCGGAGATGCTGATGGCTTTTTCATAAGCAATTTGCGTGCTGTTTCTACACAGTCATCCAGAAACACTGGGATGGCCCCACACATGGGTTAAACTTAATGTTTTGTTCTTCTCACACTTTGCAATTTTTCTCTCTGGTTGAGTAAATAAATAACAAATACAAACCTGAGCACTGAAAAGGGCTGAACTCTTGCCTTAGGACCTCGCAGTGAGTATTTATGCTTGTTAGAAATAAACTTCTGTTCATGGCTTCTGTATGGCTAGGTGGTAGGCAGGGTTAAGTAGGAGTCTTGTTTTCCCAAAATGCAAAGGCTACACTGTTCCTGATTTCAGGGTGGCTGAATCCATGCTATGCAAGGTGCTCGTGGAAAGGGAGAATGCCATGTGCCTTTGCTTTAATATTCCATCCATATCACCCGCACTCAAAGTGGTTTCCCTGCTTTCCCTTAAGCAAGCGAATGTTGTGCAAGGCCTTCCCAGCTCCTGTGGCCAGGCTCTCCATCACTCCTAGATGAAGGCTGAGAGAGCTGCAATATCTGCAAGACACCTTGAGGGTTTCTGCTGAA
>NW_010269425.1:8193-38439 GCF_000690775.1 Eurypyga helias
GTCAGTCTGGGATTCCTATTGCAAGCTCTAAATTCAAGGAAGCATCCCAGCTCAAGAAAAGCAATGGGCTGGAGTGTGTTCTTACACTCTCCTAAACTGGGAGCAATAGCATTTTATAGTCCCACAGAGGGAAGTGTGGATAACACCCATTGGGAAGAGATCCCTGTATGGCAGAGGACTTCTCTCCCCTTGCAAATCCACCCTGTCAAACTGAACTATCCCATTCTGCAGCTATCCCAACGTACTCAGCTATGGGTTTGACCTATGTTCTTGGGTTAAAAAACAACACCGATTACAGTAACATGTAGTGTGAACAGCACCAGGTCCATAGAAGGGGAGAGTTGTTGCTGAGGTGTCGTGTTCAGAGTCAGGTTTAGCAGACTTAGCAAGGGCTGTCTTCTATCTGGGGCCATGGGCTACATGCCCAATGGCAGTCGGAGCGCATCTTCCAGTTCAGTGTCACTGGAAAGGATCCATCTCCCACACTCTGAACCAGTTCCACAGTGGGAACCAACAGATAGTATGAAGAAACTACGGAGAAATGTGTTCCATAGGTACACTTCTCATCTGCACTGATCCATTATCCAGTTCTTCATTTACTTTTGGGGATTAATTTCAGAGAACCTTCAAGGCAGACTTTGCTAAACTTATTCTTTCATTTCATAGCTGTGGGGATTTTTCCCCTCCCTTCCCCAGCATACCGGTCCCCACGTGCAAGCCCACGTGTCTGTCACAACGTCACTGTGGATATTCAGGCAGCTTGGAAAGCAGATGCATATTCCATCTGCCCGACTGCCTTGGCACCAGGCAGGAGTGTTTTACACTGGTGAATAATGAAACACAGATGTTGGGCTTTGCTCATGTGCATTACGGCTTGTGCTTTTCTCCTGCAGCCTCTCTCCTCCGACGGACCAAGACCTTCAGGAGAAGGAATTCATCCTCGGCAAGGAAGACATTTGGCATCTTGCAGGATGACGTCAGCCACAGACCTCCCAGCGTCTAGAATTCTTTCTCAAAAGGACCCAAAGGTTAGATTCAGTGCAGAACGCACACAGCAGTGTCTCACCTGCTGTCTAGTGAAAGACACAGTACTTGGCGTGAGGTCCAGATATGCAAAAAGCTTTTGGAGGGGGCACACCTATGGCTAAAAGGCCAAGCACACTAGCCAGGAGCCACGAAGTGGATCAACAGGGACTGGCTCTGCCCCTCCCTGGATCTTGGCTAGCAAACATCAAGCTGCAAGTAAATGTGATTCAGAGTCCTGAGTAACTTCCCAGAGGGCAACGTCTAAGCCAAAATAACACCAAAAAAAACAAACAGCAAAAGGTCAGTCTTTCCTTTGGTAGATTGCTGGCACTGTTATTAGGAGCATTTTCTCAGTGCTTTTCTAATCAGCATGTCAGATGCTGGAGCACTCATTCATTAACTCTTTCATGCCTGAAAGGTTTTGGACCTCCAGTTTCCAGAAGACTGTCTGCTCTGCACACATATGTTCCTACCATGACCTGAACAGGTAAGTATGATAAAACTTGTGCTGTGTTTCCCATCTCGGGTGGGTACCCAAACAGCAGAACGATAGTGGCATTTCCATTTTCTTCCCAGTGAATGTGTCATTACTTTACCTAATAAGAAACAGCATCAACAGAAGGGTTTTCTCTATCCTCCTAATTCTTGAAGCTTTCGGACACTTTCCTAAGCATCAGTTAGAGCAGTGCTGAATATCTTCAGGCAGCCCTCCAGTCTCCCACTAATTTCACAAATGTTCCCCCCAAAAGCTGCTTCACAAAAGGGGAAGCATCCTTTTTCTATTACCACAAGTTTCAGAAGGAAAAAACAGACATGGTCGAACTCTTGAAAAGTTTCAAGCAGGGCTGCAGATACTGATAGTGCATCCTTTAGTGAATGCCAAGGTTTAAAACATACTCCTATTTCCTGCCTGTCTTCCAAACATGTTGATACAAGTCTGTGTTTTGCTGGCAGCTATAAACCCTGTCACAATTATCTAGCCGTCCCTGGGCATTCTGCAGGGAGCAGGCAGCAAAGCTGTCTGCAACATATCAACAAAAAAGGGAAGTATTTTTGGATCCAATCCAAAGCTTTCTCAAAGGCTTGGCCAAGTCCGTGGAATAGAATTCTCCAGGGAAGGACCTCTGCATGTCTCTCCACTGTACCTGCACGTGATGTGCACCTTGTCTCATCTAAAATAAACGATATGCCAGTATAGGAACCCACTCCCAACAGTTCTGGAAAGTGAACAAGAGAGATAATGAAGAAAACATCACAATGAGCCTACCCCTTCCAAGAGCTCAGCTGATGGTGTGACAGTGATACAAATCTCTCCACTGAGTAATTGTTTATAGGCAAGAAGGCTAAGCCCATTTACTTGACAAGATCTAAAGATTCACCCAAAACATGTCAGGTTCTGCATCATACATTCACTCCCCTCCGCCTCGGAGGGGTTTAAAGTGTTAGCATAACATACCCCAAGAATCTGACTGAATAACAAAGCGTAGAGTGGACTGACTGCTCCGTTCACAGCTGCTGCCAGAGATCCAAGCACCATGTATGGCCACTCAGAGGCGTTGTATTTCAAAATTCTGGTAAATGAGACAGGCTTGACATCTTCCTCCACAACACCAGATTCCTAAAAAACCAGGTAGGATTTATGAAGCAAATGCATTCCCCCAGTGATGTCCTCCCTTTAACCACAAGACAAGTTAGTTAGCACAATCTGTAAATGGCCATCTAGTGCCCAAACAGCTGCTCTAGCTTTGTACAGGATGGGGCAGTGACAGGTCTTGGCTGTCGTCTGGGGCTCTTTTGTAGGGCTGCGGAGTCACGAGCAGGTTACACAAATGACTACCTTTACTGTCCCTGGAGAAGAGGAGAGAGATTCACGTCTTGTGCAGCTCTACCAATTCCAACTTAAGAGGTTAATTACGACCAGCTTAAGATTCTCTGCCACTGAATCTCAGGCTGTTCCCTTTCTGCTGCCTCCAGATGAGGTGTGATGCAATATCCAGCCAAAACTTAACCTTCTTTCCCACAAGCAGCTCTTTGTGTCACTCAGGGTGAACACACTGATCAGACTTTGCATCAAATTAACAGGTATGCTGTATAATAAACCAAGGGAGATCCAGTGATAGCTGGATTCAGGCTTTATACATGCCAATTACACTTCCCTTCTGTGAAACATCCTCAGACTATACACTGAATTCCCATAATCATTCCCAGTAAGAGCAGAATATTCATCATCAAATTACAACTTATCCTGGAGTTTGATTTGTGCAGAATTTCTGTAACACTCGGTGTGCTGAGCCCTGCTCATCTCCCTCAGCTCACATGGCTGAAAATGTCCAGACAAAACAGACACTGTGAAGACCTGTCTCCTGGAAACATTCGGGGATGGATGGGTGGAAGCATCTTGTATTTTCTCTTCCTTCTGAGCTTTGCCAGAGGGACAGCACTAAAGCCCTCTATTTCTCCACAGAACGGGATAGCAATGGCAAGAACGGGGACGTCTAACTTCTGCGCTCTGCACTAAACAATTGTGAGCATGCAAATCGGTGCAACGCAGTTCATAAGCACTTTGGAAAGCCACTTCCCACATATTCTACCTACTTTTAAGGCATGCTGTCTTTATTTCCTTCACTACTTGACTGCACAAGGACACTGTCAGTACATGGCCTCTGGGTTAGGTTGCAGTGAGGGTCTCTATTCACTCAAGTCTCCAGATGATTAATCGAGACAAAAGAGAATTTGCTCTTTATTGAACAAGCAGCAGTTTCATTTGTATCACTGACTGGCTGCTGCATTTAACTGACAAAAAGCAAAATGCTCAGTCTGTGAATTCAGCTTTTATGAATATGTCTTTTTCAACTTATTCCACATCATCTATCATTTCACCAACAGGTCATGCTCTGCTAGAAATTTCATATGGACAAGTACGCGTAACAGCTATCAAAATGCAGCCTAGGCTTTACTTCGAGGAAAAGAACGAAGCTGTGATTTTTTTAAGTAGGGAAAAGGATCAATCCAAGAAGACCTATCTGCCAAGTAACTCCTAAACAGAGGTACATATCTACAGAGGATCATTACCAAGTAATATAACCTGTTCAGTTAAAATTTAACAACAAACTGCTAGCCCTGACCTCTTTCGCTTGTCCATCATCCTCTCCATAAGAAGGCATAAGATACATAGACTCTGTGTGGTCTCTTGCAATGGATAATGGAGGGTCAGGGATCACATTGGAGAGCTGAGATCTAGAGCGCTGCCGAAGGGAAGCTCTGTAGAGAGGACAAAGACGGTCTGTTTATCACAGCTCAGTAACACAATACTTGCTTGCAAAGCAGGTGCAGTTTTCATATCAACCAAATAAGAATTCACTGAAGAAAATCATAGGAATTCCACAGACTTTTTCTTTTTCTACATTCTCTCAACTTCTTGAGAAGAAAATATCCCACAACAGGGACAAATACTGTTCAAAATCATATTCCACCCCCACCACTCAGACATTGTGTGGTGCACTGCACTGTGCATTTGTTAAGCAAAATTTTGGTGCATCCTCCTATATTTGCACAAGCCATTAAGACACCAAGTCAGTTCACTGTCACCACTGTCGAGTAATTCAGTCCAGCAAAACAGGATGCTGAAACAATCCACCTCTCGCCCTGGCAAAACTTAACCCTGTAATGTAGGTGACATGTACTCACTTGCATGTGTCTGACATAGGCTTGCTTGAAAGAAATAACAAGTGTCTAGCTACAAGACAGTCTGGCTTGTAAAAAGCTGTGACTTCCATCAGGTAGAAGCCACACTAAGAATGTCCTTGCACATTGCATTGATTTCTCAAGTAACTGCACAGCAAGCCCAAGTGACTGGAACAAAAGCGCATTAGGTAATACAGACACATGGCTGTACGGCAGTAACATGAAATGTGGAACATTAACACAGTGGACCAGAATTGGAGAGAAGGTGCTATGGATAGAACGGGGAGGAAAATTAAGAGTCTTGCTATTTATCCATGGGCATTCAACCAGTAATGTATTACCCAAGCTATTTCTTTCCGGGTGAACTCTGTCTCAGTAAAACGCTTGCAGCCCTTCCACTGTCTTACGCAACATACAGAGAAGTGATTCGTTAGCACTATTTCTGGGATTTTGGAATAGTGGGACCAAATATAGAGATCTGGAAACATACTGAGATTCACAGTAATTTTTAAGACTCACCGCAAACTGGCCCGATAGCTTCCTCTGGTGAATGACTGGACTCTCTCAAGATTTGGCTCAACCACGTTATTTTCTGCTGCTGTAAAATATTGTACATAGAGCTCTTCAGTTTGTGCTAAAATTGAATGGAACCTAAGTCCACTGTGGCTCTGCACAGAAGTGCAGTGTCCCCAGGTCACAACTGGAATATTTGTAGAAGGCAAGGAGTGTAATACAACCTTGCTACTCAACCTACACAGACCACAAGTTTTACATTTGTATTTGACAAGACGAAGTTAACTGAATATTAACCCAAAGACCATCTCACTTGGGATGTGACTGCCAAAGGCTGTTCCTGGTTTAACACTCTAATTCCTCTCTTCTTTTAAGATAATCATATCCAAGGTACAATGCTTCACAAAAATACAACAGATTGTTCTATTTCTAGAAGCTTTGATTCAAATCTGCTTCCAGTAAAACAAACAGGGCGGTTTCAGCACGCTCTGTAATGTGCTTGCATTTCACATGCAGCAGGACTGGGCTGTCAGCACCAATGGAGCTGTAAAGTGATGGGTACTGCAGGTCAGGGTTAATGTATCAGGGCAGATCTGTATTAGGAAGGTCATTGAGTGCACCTACAGTGAAAACACTCCCGCCAGGGCTATCAGTGTGTTACTTATATGAATGCTGACATTCAGACACAAGGGCGGAAGAAAAGAAGGAATGACTAGCTCTCCTTAGGCAAATAAATCTGCATTCTGTGGAATTTTACGTCATTTTGTAAAAGAAAAACCACTTACTTTCTGTTGCTTCTTTATTAAGTACTGAGTCTCCTTTGCTTTGCAAGGTCACCAACATGAAATAAACTCCCTTCCTCTTCAAGAGTTCCTCATGAGTTCCTCTCTCCACAGCCCTTCCATGCTCAAACCCAACGATGACATCGGCAGCTTTGATGGCGGACAGGCGGTGAGCTATCGAGATTGCTGTGCGGCCAAGGCGAGCCTGACAGGGAACAACAACAGCCCCGTTCCCAGGACAACAGAAATACCTGGAACCAGCGCTATGTCATCGTAAGTTTGGCGAAATCAGCGGGATTTTTCCTAGGGGTTTCAGCTGAATTTGAGTGGAACTCCATCCACACCCATAGATGAGCATCTGCTTCTGAGCAAAGTGGGTAGAGATTTCTGCTAATGACCCAATGTAAGAAAAAGTATGTTCTGTCTGTAAGATGAAGGTTCTACTTGTGCATATAGAACAGCTATTAAGAAAAGCTTCAGGCTGCTTTATTGCAGTTCAGAAGCACACTCTGCAGAGTGCATTAAA
This sequence comes from Eurypyga helias, assembly GCF_000690775.1. NCBI lineage: Eukaryota > Metazoa > Chordata > Aves > Eurypygiformes > Eurypygidae > Eurypyga > Eurypyga helias. The sequence continues at coordinate 14,725 of NW_010269425.1, forward strand.
AATAATTTCTGCCCTTCTATGTCTGATTTATGCTATGCTGTAGCAAACCTTATGAAGTGCTTCTTGGACAGTAGCTTCACTTTCATTATCCAGTGCTGACGTAGCCATATCCAGCAGCAGGATTTTCGGGTTTCGTACAAGAGCTCGAGCAATAGCTATCCTCTGTTTTTGACCTCCGCTCATCTGGCTTCCACCCTCTCCAACATGAGTGTCAAATTGCTGTGTGAAGGAAAAAAAAAAAGAAAATGAAACAGCTAACAAAAGGGTCTGTTAAACTTCTGGTGAAAATATTGGCAAAATGGCTCTCAGATTTGTCCTGGAAGTAGACTTAAAAAATTACTGGCTTTGAAAGACAAAAACCCACTGTTAGTGCCCCAGATTCAAGGGAGAGCTGGTAAAATACCTTACTTCATACTGAACAACATCATTTTGCCTGAACTGGGGTTCCAATCCCAAGCCAAAAAGTATGTGCTGATAAAAAGGTGAAATGTCTGGTTTGGCTCAAAACGACTAAATCAGCAAACACTAAACCAGAGAGGAAACGCCTGCCCACTCTCCATTAGGGGACTCACCAGAAAACTTCCCACAGAGCTGGACTTGCCTGCTGATGGCCTGTGACACATGAACACTGTGTCTGTGATTCATGGACATCGTAATCTGGTGGCATTGGGTTTAGGCAGAGAATTACATGAACACATAAAGCCTAGCATCTCGAGAGCCTGGATAATTATATTCACCTGGAGCCAAATCTTGTTTATTCCTCTATTTCCAGGAAATAAACAGGGGCTTTTAACACAGCCTTTCTATGAACAGTTTCCTGGAAGCCTGAAAATGCGTAGATGAGGATAAAAAGTATGTACTGGCTTTAGTTAATGGTACTTGAATCTCGTCAATCACTTCCACTGTGTAGTAACACTGTCCCTCTGAGGAGCTACTTGGCAGAACAACATTCTAGAAAACTGAACAGCTCAGTGCTATCAAATATGGCCTTTGTAAGGAGGGTACTGTAGGACTGATCAAAGCCCTGTCATCAGAAGCGAAGGAACCGGGGAAAAGGGAACCTCCAGCTACCTTACAGAGCTCCTACAGGGAGATGAGGTTGTCAGGGTCAGTACAGACTGCTCAAAAACAGATGCTGGCTAGTGAGAGATGCTGGCTAGACTCTAAATTGCTTTTCGCCTGAGCAGAAACCGATCTCTATAGCATGAAAATTACATATTTTAACATCATGCTACGGTTATTACCATGTTGAATGTTGATGTTGAATGTTGTGCATGAATGATGTTGAATGATGTTGAATGATGTTGAATGTTGTGCATATGATTCCTGAGGAACCAATTATTCACATTTGGGAGGGGGTGGGTTTGTTTTGTTTTTTCTGTTTGGTTGGTTGGTTATGTTTTGTGGCGCTTGGTTTTTGTTGGGTATTTTTTTTAAACTTGGTGACGTACACACAGTAAGACCTAATTAACTCTAGTCAAAGGAAAGGTTGCTGCCTGCTATCTATACTAATCTTCTGCCTTTCCACCTGAGCACAAATGGCTGCATGGGGGGAGGGACAAAAGGATTCCCTATTTTTCCATCCAATTCTGCCAAACATTTTAAGGCACAGCATACCTGCGGCAAGTCCATGATGAAATTGTAAGCATTGGCCTGTTTGGCTGCTTTGACTATGTCTTCCATGGTAGCATCATCCCGACCATAGCGAATGTTCTCTGCAATCGTGGTGGCAAACAGCACTGGCTCTTGTTCAACAATACCAATCTGTGAGCGTAGCCACTGGATGTTAAGGGAGCGAATGTCGTGGCCATCAAGGGTAATCTACAGAAGTAGATTACAGTAGTAATCCAGTTAAAACATGGACACACAAAAAATAAAGGAAAAAATCAGGGACATTATCCCCCTCCAGTTCAGAGACAGACACAATGGAAATGAAGGGCCTGGGATGCTGGGTTTGCATGACCAGTGTAAAAACCAGCTTTCATCCATAAAAGAATGCAATGTAGTGGCAGCAGTGTATGCTAGTTCTTGGGCCTAGGAGTTGTGCTCCTTGACTTTATTTCCTGATACCGCTTTTTGCTTGGCCTCAGAAATAAAACCAGGTGGAAAGTAATCACCAACATTATGATTATATGCTTACAATAAATTAGTTCTTTGTCTTTTATGCATTCAAATATAGGCCACCGTGTATGCGATTTGTATCAACGAGGAACACATGAATGGAATGAGACTGTTGACAGATGTAATTCATAATCTTAGCTGATCCATTACTAAATGGCAATTGCATATACTAAAGCATTATTCTGGGACAACTGAATGTTAATACTGTGTTTTCCAGAATGGAAAATGATCTGTCACCCCTGAATTACTGTATCTATAGTTATAGTTTTTACTCAGATTTAGCACTGAATTTTTATTTGCTCCTAACAGTTTTCCTTTTTCACCTGGTTACTTTTATAAGACTGTTCAGCATTCCCCTGAAATGCACAAGAAGATATTTCAGTCATTAAAAAAGAAAATAGTTAGGGGTCTTCCTTCCCACCCTGGAGAAGAAACCCTGTCATTCTTTCAAGTCCCTAACGCTGGAGACACACATTATGGACTGGTACACTCACCATGCCATCAGTGGGGTCATAGAAACGCTGGATGAGCTGTATTGTTGTACTTTTTCCAGCTCCACTAGCTCCAACAAAAGCTGTTGTCTCCCCTGCTTTAATAACCATATTAAGGCTATCCAAAATCTGGAGAGAAAAAAAGGAGAAACAGAATCTATCCATTCCAATTCTCTCACAGTCAAACAGCCAAGTGGGTATGTTCTGTACCTTAAAATTCAGAACATTTTTTACAAAATTCAGAAAAATATTATGAAGAAAGTGGACAAATAAAAAAAAAGACAAATATTTTGACATTTTTGGAGAGTTTATAAATGCAGAGCCCTGTTTTCCATGCCAGGCAGGCAGATGTTGATGTTTGTTCCTCCTGTTCACCATTAAGAACTTGTCAAGTCAATACCACTGGAGAACTTGGCAATAAATCCCTCTGAAGAACACTGTACATGTATTACAAATGCCTGCTAAAGCATAAATATTAAGAATATAACAATGAAATAATGTAGAAAAATCCGATACTTCATATGGTTCTGCCTTTAGAAGCAATAACACTCATTTGCTTGTCCAATAATTTGCTTTTCCAAGGAGAATTTCTCAATTCAAACACAGTAGTGGAGAAATAATGGGGTATACAGCCAACCTCCTGTACCATATCCTAGCATTTTGATGGGTCACATGGCACATCCTCATGGCAATGGAAGAGGTTTATAAAATCTTGTTACACTGTTCAGCACATTACTTCATGTCCCATCCTAGCACACAGAATGATAGAATGGTTTGGGTTGGAAGGGACCTTAAAGACCATCTAGTTCCAACCCCCCTGCCATGGGCAGGGACACCTTCCACTAGACCAGGTTGCTCAAAGCCACATCCAGCCTGGCCTTGAAGACATGTTGATACAAGCGCGTAATTGTTTGGAAGGGAAGCTGTATGCAGGTCAATTTGTTTGAAATGATGAGGAGTTCAAGTTCAGCAGCAAAGAATCTGTATGGCAATGGATACGTCAGAATGGCAACAGAAGCAGAGTGGTAAGTAGAAAAACCCTTTAATGGGAGAATTGTTTAGTCAGCTTTTAAACAGATGGTCTGGGCTTCTGGAAAACAAACTCTACTGAAAATCTAGAAATTTCTGGCAGAACCTGGATATTTTGATTGTTTACAGTAATTGCACTCACAGGATGAATAATGAATAATTACCTTTACGTCTGGTCTGGAGGGATAATGGAATGTTACATTATGAAATTCAATTTCACCTCGTACTTTATCCAGCTTGTAGCCATCTTCTGACATGCAGTCAATGGCGGGTTTCTAGGACAGAGTCAACTGTGTTAGTTATTTGCTGTTAAACTGCCAACACTGTTGCAGCAGATAAATATTCCCAATACAATACAAAGCCATGGCACTTCTGTTGGAACAGCACTTGGCTGCACGGAGCCAGCAGCAGGCTCTGCCCCAGGGCTAGCAGGCAAGGGGACGCGAAACTGAAGGTCACGGTGACGGGCGAGTGAGTTGTCACCGGTGGGTAGCACGGGTGGGACGAAAACCCTCTCCTCATTTTAGGCTTACTGCAGTTACCACAGTCAACCACTCAGCTAGTTTGTGCTGGAACAGAATAGCGGAATAGCATTTTGACTAAGCTAATTTATCCAGCTCCTCAGGAATAAAACGGCACTACTTTGCTCCTGTAAACATGCTCCTCCAGCACCAACCAACCAATTCATTGCTGAAAATCTGCACGCTTCACCACTTTGCAATTAAAGCATCCATACTTGCACGCCCAGTCCTAAGAGCTGGAATCCTGATGGGGAATTTTCCAATGAAGTGCTCTGGGTCTCACATACTTGGGTATTGTGGACTGCTAGACATGAGCAGAGAACTATCAGAAATTCGAGGAATCGCAAAGATGTACCATTTTCTAAGGATAAATTTTTGAAGGTGGAATACAGAGAATGAATTAAAACTGCTGCAAGACCAATATTTGACAATTGAAACATGCACCATTTTTTAGGTAGCCTAACAGATTGAAGGGAATTTTAATACAACAAATGTCTATGTTCTAAGATGTTAAGAACTGCTAAAAGTGGTATCTCTAGAAATATATCTCACCTAAATTCAGATACTAAGCTAAGAACAGTTTCACTACTCCTGCAAATGGGAACCTCAGCATGGCTATAAGTTTAAAGCCAGAAAAAAACCTGTATCAGGGCAGAGCTGTGCTTTTACTGTCTAATGCAGGAAGCAGATGGATCTAATTTTGTCACCCTTTCTCTAGACAGATGAAATCTCACTTTAGTCTGCTTTTTTATGCTAAGGTTATCTGACTCAACTTTATCTTGAACGCTGCGAGTAATTCTTACTCTTGCAACTCCTCGGTGCTTTTTAAATTTTTCTCTAAAATGCACTTCCCTTATTAATATCTTTTTCAGTTTATCTTGCAGCTTTAGCTTACGAAGTGCACTGATAAGGCATATGTGTTACTGCAGGACAGTGAAGGGTTACTAAAACGTCCATTAGCATTACCGCAGCCCCTCTAGCCTTCTTTATATGCCCTTATGTGCTCTGTAAAAGACAAGCAGCATTTTAATGTGTTTACAAAGCTTTTAGCACAGCAAAGCTTGTCAACGACCAGAGATACTACACACTGCTAAGAAATCAGCAGTATTGTGCCAACCACTAAATTTATACAGATGTAGAAAGGAATCCTCATCAGTGAATGCCAGTGGCTCTCGGACTTTCTCATACACCCTTATTTCAAATGTCTATCTGTCTAGGTACTACTGTGATTAACATTTATGACTGCTGCGTGACCACAGCCCGTGGCCTCACTTTCACTCTGGGTAGCTCTGGGACAGGGGACAGAGGCCACCTTTACCACTAACGCTGGCAGAGCCACACCTTTCGATGCCATCAGAGGCTGGGAGCTAGATGCTAGCTGCGAGTGTGGCTGCAAGGTGACTGTTCCTGCCTGCCGGCACACTTTCCATGGGTCAGCACTGACCAGTAAGTGCACAAAGGAGAAATGAGAGTAAGAAACAGCAGTACCTGAGGCAAAACTTCATTATTCAGAAACAGGCCACTTCAGAAATCTGTTCAACACCCCCGCTGAGCCCGTGTGCGTGCCGCCAGACCTTTCTATTGCACAGTCAATTTTTCTTTAATTGCACTCATTTTTCCTCATTTACACAGTAGATAAAACTATAACCGCTTGAGGCTTTTTTAATTATTTTGCCACTACAAAGTGACACAGCTTAGAACTTCATTACTTACTTTATCTATTGTCTCAAAAATGTTTGCTGCAGCCCCACGGCCAGTGGCAAAGGCTTCCAGACAGGGAGATGCCTGGCCAAGATTCAAAGCTCCTACTAAAACGCCAAAAAAAACCTGAAGAATTGGAAAAAGAAATTAACAAATTATGATGTCACATTTGTATTACAGTTTAGAGCTTAGACAGGCAAATCAAACTACAGTGGCTTATTGGCTTCTTGTGCATCAGCTGAGCTGCAGTGACTCATTATACGAGCATAATTAGCCCCCAAGAAAGCAAACAAATGCATCTTGGAAGGGATTTTCGCTGTCTTTCATAACTTTGCTCCAGGCGAAGGAACTGAACTTATCTCCTGTGTGCCCTTACCTAAACACATCTGCACCCAGAAATTTACTGAGGTGCCACTGATGTATTTTTAAGCCACCTCAATATGACTGGGTGTCTGTGCCTTGAAAGAAGGGGTGGAACTGAACACCAGTGGCAAGCAGGTTATTTTGGAGATGTCTTCCTCCAGCCAGTAGGCAGATGAGAGGCTCCAACAATTCAGAAACGGAAGTTTAAAACACTGTATTACAACCTTTGTATATTGCAGTTCCTGTCTCATCCAATACTCGTAAAACGTACTTCTGGAGCAGGTACCAGCTACAGAGAACACTTTTTCTCCATCTCACACAGAAATGAACTGTAAGGGTCGCTACCAACACTGGATAAGCAACTACGGGAGGTGAGATTATTCTGTCAGCGCAGGTGGACAGTTTCTGCAGGGAGCACATACCCAACGTGCTCACCGTTTCAAGCCCTTTTCCAAGAACCAAAGGGAAGAGTTAGTCACTAGTGACCCTCTTCTGAATGCCCAGAATCCCCTTTTGGTCTAAGCCTTGAACGACTTGAGAGAAAATGAGCTGCAGCATCCACTCTTCCTGGAAGGACAGGCCGACAGACGACAAGCTGACAGACGACAAAGGCAGCGGGACAGTGTCGAGTATCAGAGGACACTTCACTCCAAGGATTCAGCCTGGGAGCCTGGCCTTCCATGTGAAGCTGAAGCACATCAAGCAAAATGCAAAAGCATTTGTTCAAGATCTGCTAAGAACTCTTAATGCTTCATTTCCTATGAAGGGGTTTTATCAAGGTTCTGGGCAAGTGTAGACAGGAACCATCTAAGGCTGAAAATACTGTCATTCCTGATAAGAGGCAGGGGCTTCAACGAACAGGACAGTGGAAGATGGGGAACATCAAAAGACAAAGGCTTATTTACCACTTATGTACCACACTCATGCGAATACATTAACTGTTTTTACAACACGGAGTGAGCTGCATTTTATCATACAGATAGCTTATTCTTCTCAGTGCTGACACACCAGGGTGTGCTTGTCAGAACGAACATTTTTCCCTAGAATTTACTCTGCTTTATTCCTCCTTAGTTTTTCAGTTACAGAGGCGGTTTGGCAGAGCACATTTTAAAGGTTTGGATAATGTTTCTGGTGTAGGCTTTTGGTCTATTTTTGTTTTGTTGTGGCTGATAGTTGGCACATTCACCCTGAGCATTAGGAGAACTGGTAGGTGACCCTTTGTTGTAGCTTGGCAACACCCAAGAACTCTGCTAAGAAGCAGCCAAGGACTCACCTAGCCTTTCGAATACAACACAAACAGTAGTCAGGATAAACGGGCAAGGTGTATAAGGAAACACTACTGCTGAGAAAGAAATAGAAGGACACAGGACTCAGTTGTCCCTTGCACCATAGTGATGGTTACTGAGAATAACCCCACAGGTGAAGTGGAAGGAGGTATTGTACACATACTGTGCACAGCAAACATCTACACTGTGACGTACAGATCGTAACGTAAGTTCATACTCAGCTTTACTACAAACTAATTTTCTTGTGTGAACGAGTCCCAAACCAAGTAGGTTTTTATATGCCTGTCAAAACCCATCTTGAACATGAGGGAGCAGGTTCTGTACATCTGACAGAAGGAAGAGGGAAGGCAATGCTTACTGTATCTCAGTGCAGTATGGCTGGTGTACAACAGTTCTTCAGAGACCAGGAAAAGCATATTTAAATGTTTTCTATCTACAAATCCTCCCCTTTTCCTCTCTGCCAGACTAGGAGTGTATGCTAGACAATATGAAGTAAAAGAAAGATAACTGGAAACAGAGAGGAAGGGGAACATAAGGGAGAGTCTCTCCATTGACAGCTACAATTTTTCAGCGACAGGGTAGCTCCCCATAGTTTGCCATTTGTCATCTGGAAGCACTGAACTATGGTTATCATGTGCAAGGCAAGGAAATTGCTCACACTGTTTTTCACAGCACTACCTTGTACCAACTACTGGTGTCAAGAGCAGTTGCAAATGATTTCCTGTGAGGGACATCCTCCTTGAACAGAATGACTCAATTTTACAGCATTCACAGAGTAATTTCCCAAGCTCAATTTAACAGGAAGTTTTGCACGGCATGCTGCTGGTGGTTGGGAGCTGTCATGGTGTGCAACAGGCAGAAAAGGATCAGAAATAGACGTCTCATCAGAACACCCAGAACTTATCAAAGTTCAGGAAAAATTTACTCTGGACTGGAGCCTGACATGTGGGCAGTCCTGGCTTACAGCAAATAACCAAAATACCTGTAGATGTTGGTTTTCTTGCATTTAGGTCATCAGGTCATCTACTGTGCAGAAGTGGATGCACTGAGTGCTGTGCAGGTTAGTGTGGTTTTCATATACACTGCAGGAGCCACCACCACGTGTGTTTTTACCAGCATATGTTTACCTATTCTTGGTCATCTATAGAGCTGGGTGGGCAATTAGTAACAGAAACTGGTGATTCAAAGGAACAGCAACTGTTCACGACAGAGATGTTAGATTTAATAAACCCTTCTTTGGTCAGGTTTCTCTTTACCACGATGGGTTTTTTCATCACCGAGTGAGTTGATCAGTGAAGCCAATATCTCAGAAGCCAGACCCACAAAATGGGAAAGCTAGTTTCAGGCCTCTGCCAAATGTGTAGCAGGCTCTCAAACAAAAGCATTATTCTGATTGCAGTAGGCAGTATTTCAAATAAACATGGAATTTTTAAAAACCTTAACCAACTGTGTCACATACTTTCAAACATATGTTGAGCAGTGATCTCTAACAGACACCTACAGTGTTTGTTACCACTCGGGCACCAGATACCTGAATACTAGAGAGATGTGTCCCAGAATTAATGTCTTCAAGAACAGTCCAGAAAAGCTGTATCAAGCTAAAATGGGTACCTGCAGAAGAGTGCCAGGTGAATACTCTCCTTCTTCAAGGACAAGTTTAGAGCCATACCAAAAGGCTAAGGCATAACACAGGAAAATTATAAGCCACATGTAACCAGTGAATAATCCCATTATTACTCCTTTTCGAATTCCCCAGTGCTGAGCAAACACCAGATTCTTATCATATCTGTAGAAAGAGAGAAAAATAAAAGGGGATGAAATGAATGTGATAGACAATTCAAAATGAGCAAACATCAACGAAATGAGCTGTGCTACAGTTAACAGAGGGTCCACGTAAGGTTTGCACCTCTCACTCTTGTGAGAGACCACTGCTGAAACCAGCAATGCTCCCAGGTCCTGAAATCCTTGTATGTTCTAGTGTAATGAGCACGAGAAAAGCCACGCTCACTGCAGATAGCTTGCCACAGGGCCTGGGGAATCTGGCCAACGCTTCAGAGCACATCCTACAGCCATGTTATGTTTTAAATTAATTAAAAATCTGCAGCTTGACATCATCAAATCGATATGTCTTGCTGGAACTAGTTCTCTTACTTAGCTTGAGAGTACCCAAAGTTTTCAGATGTGCTGCAAAAGTGATATATCGGACAATGTTTAGGGGAAAATTTAACAGTATGTTCCTACAAGTGGGAATGACTTGAAGATAGTACTGACAGTACTGATGTTTTATTTCACTGACTGATTGAATTATGAAACTGTTTTTGCATATGTCATGTTATTTGAAACCTAAATTTCTGTAACATACATGCATAAAATTCTCAGAGCTAACAGATGGTCACTGTTGTAGAATTTAGAGACTAATTGCCATGACTCCCAAGCGCATTACAGCATTATGTTGCTACAGGAAAAAGAAATCACAGACTTCACAATTTGCCCAAACAAACCTTTCAACTTCTTTCTTCTCCCCACCAAAAGCAGCCACTGTTCTGATGGATGACAGCACTTCATCAGCGACAGCTCCAGCTTTTGCATAAGCCTTTAATTCTCGGCCTGTTAGTTTTGCCACAGCCTACAAAAGCATAAGAAATGCTGGTTACCCCCGATCTGCAGGTGCAGACAAGGACAGCAGTGCGCAGTGCTGGCTGTCACACTGTGCTCTCTGCTCTGCCTGAGGTCACCTCCTCCACTCTGAGCACGCTTTAGGCACACTGCACACGCAAAGACTTCTGTCTTCTAGTATTAGGGCATATACCTCTGTAGCCCACACTTTGCAGAACAGTTATCCTCACAGCTCTGCTCCAGGTAGCTAGAAAGAGCAGCTGACACCACCTGCTTTTCCTTCCTTCCTCCCTCCCTCTGCTGCTTAAGCATTGTGGGAGGAAGGGGAAGCTTAAGCGGCAGGATCAGCCCGTTAGCCACCGTGGCAGAGCTCAGCTTCAGGAAGAGGTAATGGTCCTGATGGGGGAGGATGGAAACCCCCACTGTGCTTTGTTGCTTGGGCTAACAGCAAACAGTCCCTTCACAGCAGCCCAGAACACACTGTATGCCAAAAGTTTACTTAGGAGCACATTGGCTTGGGAATGACATATCACTAGAAGTTGCAAAGTGTCATAATTTGCTTTGTCTCTTCAAATACCCTACCCAGGCACCTAGTAGGCACTTCTGGAGACAGGAAACCAGGCTAGATTGACCTTGGGTCTGTTTTCTTTATAGTAAAACCAAAAAAATGAGCTGGAAAGGCTCATAAGGCGGAAACACTTTACAGTGCATATCTGAAAGGAAAGGGATCAGGACAGAGACATAAGAATGGTGGGAAAATGGGGAATGAGCTCAGAACAAAACTACAAATGAAGGAAAGATGCATTCTGGGGTTTATTTTATTCCCTGCCAGGATTCTGCTCCCCTACTTCACACCAACTCATTATTCACGTCATCTACTTGCAGCCAGCACAAGGTACTACAGGACATCAGGAAGACAATAAATTAGTCAAATTTACATCACAGGTTTGATAGCAAAATGTCTGCAAACTGCTTCTGACGTCGAAGTGGGATAGCCAAAGAGCTGAACCCAACCAAAGAGCAGGGTGTGAGAGTGCAGAGGAGGAGCAGGAACTGCCCAGCCCTGCTGGGTGTGGGAGAGGAGGTGAGAGGGCAGAGGATCCTGCAGTTTCCCTCTTCACTGTCATTCCTTTGCATGGCAACAGGGAGTTTGTAGGGAGCGGATGGAGGAGCAGAACAGGAACAACTGGCAGAGGATGCAGCAGCTGCCAGGAGCAGGGACAGCTTGAGGTAAGTTTGAGAGGTTCTTTTAAACTATTTTACAGCTCCAAAACTTGATCATCTCTAAAAGCCCCATATCTACATAGAGAAATCAAGTCCTGTGTCTAGTGACCATCTAAACCAGGTGTGTAGTAACAGAGAGAAGGTGTAGGCCAGGTTCTGATCTCAGCAACCATATATCCATCCACAGGACCCAACAGAGGGTATGCTTACACACCCGTCTCAGAAGTAGGATATATTATTCTGGGAATCAGAAAAAGCACAGCAGGAGCAAAGCCCACCTATCCCTCCCCTATCCCCGGTGCTGTTGTGACTGTAACCTGCCTCTCTTGACTTCAAAGGAGTGTAATAGCCTTCTCTTCCACCAACTCTCCCAGCTCTATGGCATGACCTTCCCTGCTTACCGTACCTCAGCACGAACCTCTCTCAATTCACTTACCAAGCCATAGATAGCTGCTCCAACCCCAAGCAGAGGGCTGACTGCAATGATAACCAAGGTCAATTTCCAGCCACTGACAAATCCGAGTAGGAATCCACACACAAAGGTGGTTAGGCGCTGGATAAAGATCGCTACTTGGTCAGCAATAGCCTCATTAATTTTGTTAACATCACTGGGGGGAAAAAAAAAACAACCACAACAAAATCAACAAGAAAACCAAAAAACAACATAAGATTGGTGAGTGTATCTTTCGTTTGTGTTTCAGGTCTTGGCCACATTTGGGTCAGTTGCTTTTCTTGGAGGGGTCCCTTCCTGATCCCTATTCTTTCCACCATCACCCCTTCCCTGGGCCACAGTGAGAAAGCCTGGTGCCTTTGCAGTGGCAGAGGGCTTTTATGCATGAATAGTGCAGATAAGATACTGTCTTTTCCTAGGAGAAGTCGTCCTGACAGCAGACTCCCTAGCTAGTTCTTACTACTCTGCCCCAGCAGATTCAAAGGAGGGGGCAGAGACATCCCAGCTGGATGTAGCTATCTGATTATGGAAAAACAGTAAGGCTGATAGGGTATTCCTCCCATCATGGGGCACTGAGGATGTAACGTAGTGCCTTGCTGAAAGGGCAGGAAAAGTGAGTAGGGCGGTAACTCTTTTAGTTCCACCTTCCATCACCTCCCTGTTTTCTTCTCTCCACCCAGCAGGTAGTTCGTTCTCTAAATGGGAGGGAGAGTGGGAAAACTGAGAAGGGCTACATTCTCACTGGATGCAGTGAGAAAACATGACAGCTCTATCACATGGGGGACAGTGGGGCAGCAGTTAATGTGATTCAACCCTTAGGCAGCTGCGGAGTTCATCTGTTCTCTCTTACGCATTGCCAACACAGAAAGAATGTCTTAAAGCAAACAGTCGTTACACTTCTGCCACTCCTGGCTACCACCTCACCCTGACAGAAGAACTGGGAACTCCTACAATAAATAGGAGCAAGTGGCTTTGAGGTTTAAAGAGCAAGGTTGTTAGCTCATTGATATATCAAGTGAAATTACAGTTTTCTATTGAAAAATTTAAGAGCGTTGAGTTGAAGAACATGTTTATATTTCTTCTGGAGAATGTTTTTGCAGTCAGGAAGGTTTTTGTAGACACAGGACAACGTTGTTTGAAAAAACAGGGAACTAAGTGTTGTTTATTAGACAAGTATATGCTCAGCTCCTATTTTTTGCCAGAGAAATTCTTCAGAGTGACTTAAACTTGGCACTTATTCTTCATAAAAAGAACACCACAGAAAGGCATAGATACCACTGGGCGGTAAGTAAAGGCAAATAAAATCCCCTTCAACTACAGAAGAATGTTCTGCACGTGGGACTACTGGTGTGGAGGCACAACTAAGAGCAGGGAGCCACCTAGAGTTGGCATATTCACCTCGCAGCTGCCCTCAGCCTGTAAACAGGAACCATTAAGAAAAGGAGCAAGCCTTAAACTTCGCTTTTCTCAGGTCTAAATGTTTATCCAGGATAAGGAGGTTTCTCCATCTACCTTGGGTCCATTTGTAAAGGTAGGTGCTTGTACCTTCTTTAGCAGAAGATTAAGCATGGCTCACTCTTCTCTTTAAAAGCTAACAAAAGCAAACTGTGCCCTTATATAATTTTCCTTTCTGGGAAGTGAGAGAAGGTTCAAACCCATATCTCCAGCCTCGGGAGAGTGTGCAGTGGCAGCCAAATTATAGATTACTCTGAAAGGACTGGGCACAATAGTTTACATTAGAAGGTGTTTGTCAAATGCCTAGTTACTGGCACTTGGATGCATTTGGAAGGAAGTGCAAAATGTTCTCTGTAGCATATGTTTTTTCAAGATTACTTACTCAGAAATTCGGGTGTTCAGTTCTCCTACAGAAGTACAGTCAAACCAGCCTATATCCATTCGCATTACTTTCCTGAAATAAGCTTTCCTGATTTTCTGTATCTGACGAGCTGCAGCCATAACCCAAAAGCAGATCTGCAAAGAGCATAATATAGCTGATAATTTGCAGTAAAAAGTCTTTCTTACTCCCAACAAATGGGAAAAAGCAGTTTGGCTGTTGATAAATTACTATTCAGGTAAAAGATATTCTAGCTACACAGCTATGGTAGTTGTTTTATGCCTTTGATCTTTAAATAATCCAACAATTATATAAAGCCTCTGGATCAAGCATTTGTCTCAGTTCTTATAGGCTGAGAGGAAATGCAAGATAAATTACTTGTTACATGAATGTTATACGGACTAAAAGATTTTCCATCTACAGCTGTAAGTAATATAAGTATGGCAGCCATCCTACCTCAGCAAAACTCTGGCATAGTTTTCAAGAAGGAAGATGAGAAAGTGATTTTTGCAATTATAAAAAGCTTCAGAAGCAGTGGACCCTTTAGCAGATATGCAGGAATCTTCCAAGCTTGTGGCTCATCTGAATCGTAAGGACTGCACCATTACTACGGAATATGTAGGGTATGATTCTTCTCCAGCACTAGTTTTACACTAGTATTAGTCTGTAACATCTCCATAATAGAAACACAGGGCTCAGGGCAACTGAGATGCCTGCTGGGAATCTGCATGCCCCTCAGCTGTTACTTTGGATTCCATAGTAACCACACCTGAGCAAGAACTTCTTGGGGTATGAAAGGAGCAGCATGCATTCACTTCACCGGGTAAAACGTATTCTTGTACAAAGGCATGCATGCACAAATCCAAGAAGGCTTCAGCTTGCCAGAGCTAACCTATTTCAGCCGACAGAATGAGAACTGAAAGCATCTGCTCTGCTCCAGTAGGCAGCTAACTAAGCAGTTAAAGGGAACATAATTATTATAAACTTCATTATTTAGTAACTTAAACTCTGAAATCAAAATAGGGAACAAAATACTGACTTGGAGGTATCCTAACACAAGTACAGCACAACCAATTCCTCCATAGTAACCTGCAAATTTGGTCATTTCTTGTTCAATGTCCAGCAGCCTGAAAAAAAATTAAAAAAGAGAAAAAAAAGAGTTAGCTATACTGTTTTAAGTTCCTCACAGATTTCTAATCTGGTATTTCTTCAAGTTAGAATCATGCCAGCTGGCAAGTCTGCCTGCTCTGCTGACAGAGGCATTGTTTCCCAACACTGAGGCTGTCGCTAGCAGCGGCTGGTTTGATTGGCCTGCCTGTTGCACAGAGGTGGGGTGCTGGCAGGGACCAGGAACCCTTCTGCAGTCGTGGAGCAGCCCTGCAGCCTCTGAGCAACCTCACGAGACCGCATGCCCCAAAACAGAACAGGTGAGAGGGTGTTTCAGGGAACAGCTGCCCAACAAGTTGTCATTAGATGCTGAATGCACTTGCCTTGTGCCATTATACCAACGAACAACACTGAGATTTAAACAGTTTTACAGAGAGAAATGGGGGCTGCTAAAGTCAATTCAAGTATTACTTTGTACCATAAGCTTGCTAATCTGAAATGATAATTTCTTTTAGCTCAAGTAGGAGTATTAAATTACTTCTAATATCAGTGAAGGGCGTTGAGTTGCTGCTATTGCATTTAGATTACTTTGAAATAGGCATTTCATATCATTATCAGTTATGCTTTTGCACAACTTTTTAAAAACATCCCGCAGATGGCAAATTTTATCCTCTTTACCCAGAATTTGGTATACTGGATGTCCTGATCCTATATTCTATCTGCCAATCCCATCTCAGAGGGCTGGCTTGGACAGCCAGGAGCAAATAATTTGGCCCCAGGCACCTGTATCTAGGAATGTGAATCACTTCCCATGTGCTCTGAATTTCAGAGACCTTTAGACAAGTAACTTTTAATTCTAATTAAATATCTAATTAAATGTCACTCGGACATTACAAAACTCTTACAATGATGCACTGAAAAATGAGCCTTAGGAAAGGTTACAGGTTCAGATTTGGCTTTGACAGATAGCCATACCTGAATGAATCATCTAGGCTCCTTTTATTATAGGTAATGGAAAGAAACAGGCACCCTTACAGGGCAGTTCACCTGACCTGCCTCAGGCATCTCCCACAAGCTAAGATGAATTGCATCCTAGAAGCGCTCATTTCTCTTCAACAACTACAGTTTAGCTAATTTGCTCAGAAGTCAGCAGGCACCCACTGGTACCTAAGTCCTAACCAGAATGGCCACAAGTCATTATTCCCTACAGTGTCATTAGAGGAAACAGATTAATGAACTCAGATTTGTAGCAGATACATCTGTTATCAGAACAATCATCATCAAAGAATATCCTTGCAGACATCCACAGCTGAAAGTCCAAGACACAAGCTGACCTATCTCCCTACAGGTAGTATCTCCAGCTCAGCAACAGGACTCTAACAATAACCATGCCCCTTTTTTCTGCCTTACGGACAGAAAACATAAGGTTTAAAGGCTGAAGTGCACTTTCACTAGCAATACATTCTCTGACAAGCCATAATAACAAAGGAAAAGGAACAAATACATCTACTACTTACCCACATCTTACTGTGGAGTTCTTTTCATTCTGATAAATAGTACCATTAATCCAATATATGGTGTTATTTACACATGTCTTGCCTGGGTCTTTAAGCGCTTGCATTTCAATGTCATATTCAATGAATGTGTCTGCCATTGCACCAAACACAAGCAACACAGCTGGCTGGGCTACTCCATGAACAACAGCACAGAAACTACCAACAGCCATCATTAAAATTTCCACAGATGAAGAAAATCGAAACTAAAGAGACAGGAAAAAAAAAATTGATCTCTGGTGACAGTCTTCATGCTGGTTGTATACTGATAAATCATTAATCACATGGATCAGATAAAAAAAAAAATCATTCTCTATAAATTTCAGAAATATCTTCAATAGAGAAAGAAGACAAATCTCTCTTTCCAACCTAATCTAATTGCACCTGTGATTACAGCTTCATAAATTATTATGAGCTCCCTTCAGCTGACAGCAGAAACTGACCATGTGAATGAATGTATATTATCATATTAACATTAATAGCTCAACATCATTCCACATTATCATCATTCCAGAAACTACCTAAAAGATTAAGAACAGTAATTGTAATTCATATATATAGACTCCTTTGCAGATTTCCTGTGGGGACAGAGGGAGAGGGAAGGGAGGAAAAAGCCTTGGGGCATTACGCAGAGCCTCTGACTAGAGTTAGCCCATTTCTCAAAAGTCTGGCGTGCTGTGGTAGAAAGCCAACTAAATGTCTCAGAGCAAGTTCACATAATGAATAGTCTAAAACGTGTTGGCTGAGCCAGAAATTGTGCATTGGCTCCTAATCTGGGAGAAATGTATGGAAGTATGACACAGTATGCAGTAAAAAAAGAATTGAGCTAAATCCTATTACCGTGCATTTGCCATGGGCCAAGAGCACGCACACACCCATCTGGTGACTCAGCTAGGACAGGGCGACTTAAGTTACCTTTGTCATGACTGTGTGAAGTCTGATTCTCAGGCTGAAGTCATGCATAACTATATAGATCAAGCTGTGCCTATTGAATACCAGTATCAAATGCTATAGATCTTGAAACAGGAGCGTAAAGGGGAATCATAGCCTGCTGAAGAACCTGCCCAGGATCTGCAGGTGCTACAATGTCTCTAAGAGAAGAAAGTGTGGGAATTTGGAGGACATATGGAAGAGCGCATATTAGGGCAGACACAAGATAAAGGGAAAAACAAGTTAACATAGGAGAGAAATAAAGAAAAAGTCTTTCTACAAAAACGTCAGAAGAAAATTGTAGCACTACTGCTGTTTTGCAAACCTTGCTCGAAAGAAGTGTAGGAATTCCCTTGATTAAAAAACAACACACAGAAAATGCACAGATATGTGATATCTAATCTCTCAGCACATCTCATGCGAACATGCTGTGTTTACCAGCTGCACTTCAGGAGTTAAACAGGCTACAGAATTCAAACCCTGCAGCTTGACAGACACAGCCCTCTGTGTGGATGGACTGTTCCCTCCACTGAAGAGCTGAGATACTCAGCCAGGCAGAGCACAAGCCACATGGATGCAACTGCACTAGCCCAGTAGTACAGTCAGGACCATATTAGTCTGGACACATTACAGGCTAAATTCCTGGATTACATGCAAAAGAGAAGTAATAAAACCTCTTAGCTGCCTGCTGCTGCATTGGACCTCTCCCTCCTGCAATAATTTTAAAATTTAGATGCACCCTATGGAATTCCAAGACCCACCACAGGCTAGACATACCATACAGTATGATGCATTCCCAAGTTTCTACAGTTACCAAATCTTTCAATACTCGTGGAGCCCTTACAAGGGAGCTAAATTATCTGCCAAATATCACGGAGAAAATTTTTGGCAGAAATAAGAAAGAACCAAAGTTACCTAGATTCATGCTGTGCATCTTAACTGTTTTCCCCATACCTACCCCACACCTAAATAGAATGTGTTTAATAGACAATGATGACACAAATATTGATAGTCAATACCAAGCTGACAAAATGAGAAAGTGTTCTATTAAGTTCTCATGGACTTCAATGGCAAGATTTTATGCCAAATAGTTTAATCCTTAAAAGTTTGGTTTAGTCACAGCTATTCCCCGAAACAACCACACAGATTATTGTCACTGATTCTGCAGCACAACACACATAAAATATTTACAGACGTTGCTTTCATTACCAGCTGAAAGAAGCCAACACGAATACTGTTTTCTTTCTTTTCTGATGACCTTCAAGAACAGAAAACATGGAATTATAAACTTGTATTTTAGTATGTATTTTGTTATATATGCAAAGATAGTACACAGATTTAAACAGAACTCACTTTTCACTTTTCTTCTCTATAAAAGGTTCTTCACAGGTATAGGAATTCCTAGGAAAAAAGGATAAGATTTTACATTAATTCTTTTATTCTCTTGGTTACTTCTCTGAAATTACATTTTATTTGAGATATTTTGCCCCAAATTTTAAGAGACAAACTGGTTTTTTTCAGATTTTTTTGGCAGTGATTTTATTTTTTTTTAATATTTTAGACAGGGACTAAACCAAAGGTTAGGTTAAAATTATCTGAAGGTTTACACTTTGTTTTGTAAGCAGCTCCTCAAAACACTGTTGATATAATGTGGATTGTGGGTTCTTGGAGGTCAGCTGGAGAAAATCCTGCTATCCAAATCGTTGGTTAGTCCTTTTGTTAAGACAGAGAAAGATCCCATTCCCATTCCCCCTTACATTGCTTGTATGTTTATATCTCCATAGTGGCAACAGAGTCTCTCACCCTACCACACAAGTGTTTTTTTCTTCAGTGTTCACATTTTGTGTTGCTATTCTGTATGATCAGTTACAACCTAAAGGACTAGTTGCACCATTATGGATGGGATCCATACTATAGCAAGGAATCATCAGCTGTGTACATTCAGTGATGAAAGAGTATGTATTTTAAATTTTCTTGGTTTTTTTAATGAAAGAAATTAAGCCAAGCTATATTTGTCATTAACAGTTTTGAGAAAGCAGATCCTAGAAAGCCTGAAGGAAGCTTCATATGTCTAGTAGGTAGGACCACATGTGTCACATGTGAAAGTCCAACAAAACTTGAGTTTCAAGATATGTGCAAGGACCATGGTAGACCCTGAATACTGGGCTGGTGCTCTCTGGGATGGGCAACCTGACAAAAACAAAAATGAAGAGATGCCCTTGCTTCCTCATTCTCGGAGTACTTCTCAGACAGTAAACTGTCAGAAAGAGCTGGCACAAATTACAGCATCCATTAGGATGTCCACTCTGCTACAGAGTTGTCCCAAGATCTAGGAAGGGTGGGTCTCTTAACCCCAATCAAATCTCAGCTTATAGCTGAAGCTCAAGGTCTCTGAGTCATTCCAGCTTTTGACTAATCTAGAATTGTACATTTAAACCTTAATATCTCAGTTCAAACGTGTGAGCTAATTTATTTTATTTTAGTCTCACAGTTAAGCTTTAAGATAAATTAATCATGATTGATTAAAATTCCTGAAAAACTCATTTATCAAACTAAAAGCACTGAAGAAAGATAATCACTCTGTGTTTTAAAAGGTTTCTAGGATTGCTTTGGTCTACTTGTGTCAGTTGTATCAAATAAGGCAGTTCAGCTCCCAGAGAACAGCTTTTCGTTTAATACCGTATATTCTATAAATACGTCAGTTTGATCCAATGGCATTAACTTCTTTGAATATTCCTAGAAATACAGATTGTTCCATTTGTGTACATGACTTACTCTGATTTCTTGAAGCTGTTACCTGTTAGGGAAAATAAATGCACATTCTAGTTAATAATTATTGTTGAAGCACATAATCTTCTGCAGACAAGTGAAACATAAACCCTAGAACTCATTTCTGAGTTATAAGCATCTTATTCCCACTGATACATCTAGCCAGGGAGATGAACCGACATGGGTCCAAAAATTCCTTGGTAAGTTTATACAATTTATGCCAGCTTTATCCTGAAGTAGCTGTTTTGAGTCTTGAGTCCCCCAGATGACAGAAATGGTTTTCACTAAATATATTGCATATGACTATTGCCAAAAGTCAACTCATTGTCATTGAAAACTGTTTGCTAGTATTCAACTGAGTCTCTTGCACACTGTTTCATCAAGGAATACTATGCCTTCTACTGGGAGTCCAGGCATGTTCCCTGAAAGGAAGAGCAGTAGCTCTTCCCTCTTGCGTTCCAACAACTTAGAGACTACAAATCCTGTGGAAGAGGGGCAGCTGTGCCCCTGGAGAGTAAGATGAACTTGTCACACTGATGTCTATCTTGGAATATTCTCTAAGGAACCACAACTTAGAGAAATGGAATTATACTACAAGATATAATTACGTGGTAGAGTAACTTCTTAGTCCCCAGGACAGGTATGGATGTTGTTAAAGATGTCACACCTACAGTGCAGCTTGTGTTTACAGGGGCCCCAAAGCAGAGTGTCATGATAAGGGCTGATGTAGAAAATGTTTGCTGTACATCAAGGAAAAAGAAACATCCATTTGCATTTTCTTGAAGTTTGGCAGCTAGTAACAGCTGTAATGGTTTGAAACCATTCCTAGAAGATTCTCCAGGGTTTATCAGAAAAGATAAGGTTTAGAGAAAGCTTCCTCTGCAGGCTTGTAATATAAAGTGTTTTGCAAAAAAAAATGAAGGAATTGGCTACTGGGAGGAAAACAGGAGGAACAAAAGAGTCTGGTGAAGTAGCTTTCTGAGTCATCAATTTAGAGAGCAAAATAAAAACTTCTTACATTTGCCATCCAAGTCAAAAGCATAGTTATCCTCTCCCAGTCTCTTGAAGCTACGCAGAATGACAGGGTCAGACATGGTTAGTTACTTAAAGCGGAGGTCCTGAAGAGAGGGAGGAGAGGAAAAAAAAAACCTATCAGCATACGTTTGTCTGCGAACATACACCGCTTTCAACCTCTGCTTAGTTTTGCCCTCATTATCCCACGGCAATGCCACTAATGACAGCACAAGTTGTAACAGTATAGATGTCCCAGACACTGTGAAACCGTAGAGTAGAAGAACACCTCAGAGAAGCATGCGCAACTCACCCCTAACTGCTAGGCCTCTGAAAGGCTTCAACGCCTCCTGCCTCGAGTGAGGCCTGCTCCACAGGGCTTTGCAGCCCACTGCAAACAGCCCACTCCCCATTAACAGCTGTATTAAAATAAGCCACCTGGTTTGTGCAGATGACACCTATAGGTTATAGACTGAGGTAACTCTTTTGTGCAGATGAGATCTGTATGTTATAGACTGAGGTACTAACACGGCAGAACCTGGCTCAGTTATGAGGGAGCGGCAGGTAGGCGACCTGCCCTTGCCTTGGTCCCATTCCAGCTGGCAGCAGCCAGTGGCACCATGACAGGGGGACAATCAGGAGACAAGAGGGATGGCCCGGGGCATAACCCCAGGGCCACACCATCTTCTGCAGCATTACCACCACCAACTGTACTCCCACAGCTCTCAGCTGGGATGAGGTATCCAGCAGACCTGCTCCTCTGGACAGGTTTATTCCTAACCAGTCACACTGACCAAGCAGATGTCATACATGAGAGGAAATAAGGGACAGAGTTAACATTTTTTTGTTAAAGAAGCACTGCCAGTGCTAGTAGTAGTAGCCGGTAGTGCTAGTTTTGGCTGGGCAGGCCTGGCATCCAAGACTGCACCTGGGAGAAGTGCTGCAGAAGCCCTACTCAAACCATGCCCTTTCACAACCAAAGTCATCTCATCCACACCTTTGTATAATGTAATCCCTAAGCATAGTTACAATACTTTATTCCAGTCATTAAACATACATTTGTATGTTTATACTTCTGTATAACCCTCTAACAACCTCTCATTTTAAGCATATTGCAACACACTCAGGTATCAAAGCTTTAACAGCTCTTACCCAAATAACACAAGAAGTCTTCTGTGCAAAAGATTCATTTTCACAGATTATTTGTGTTAGAGCACTTGACTTCCCAGCCATCTCAGTTTTTACCTATTTAGCCCTCTAAAGGAACCACTTCTCTGCTAAAACTACCGAAGTCCTTCATATTGGCAGCAGCTGTGTGACTAGCCTCAGCCGCGCAATTCCGAACAAGTGGAAAGGTCTGAGAAGAAGCTTGGCTCCAAAATTACCAGAGAATGAAGGATCCATTCCTAGATCCAAATGGAGCAACATGAGAGAAGCCAGTCCACTGGTTTGGGATGCATATGTGACTTTTAATCACTTCCCTTCCCATGAAGTCCCAGCATTTCATTATTGTTACTTTTCCCTCTAAACTGCCTTTCAAGGACAGCTTAGTCCCAACCAAACCCTACTCTTTTTGATCCTGTTCTCCTAAATTATATTTGTACATCTCTTGGCAGATCACTGAATCATCAGTAAATCAGGAAAGACCAAAGTCTCCTGATTAATTCTAAGCATCCAAGGCAAAGTTCAGTTATTCTTGTGTCATTTTAACCGATGTTTATCAAAGATGCATGAAGAGCTCTGCAGGCAATTCAGTATCCTTATGCCTAAAATATTTTTTTCCTCATATCTAATCTGAATCTTACTTGTCAGAATTTAAACCCCTTACTTCTTGTGCAATCCAACAAGGACATGGAACATAGTAATTCCTTTCCACTTTGTAAGTAGGCTGTATTTATTTGAATAATACTTGAAAGTCTTCCTCTTCAGGTGAAGAAAGCAACTCATTCAATTTTCCTTGGTAAGGTGTGTTTCCTAAGCCTCTGATTTCCACTGCTCTCCTCTGGATTCTAGCACATCTTTCTTGAAGTGATGAGTGCGTAACAGCACTACACCACCAGTCTTACCAACACTGGGCAAAGGAGAAGGATTGTTTCATGTTTCACAGATTATATTCCTGTTTATGCAACCCAGTGTAACATTTGTTTTTTTAACAGAAGTATCATATTGTTGATACACACCAAGTTTGTAATCCACCAAAGCCACTCTTTTTTTTTTTTTTTTTGCAAACAATTTGCTACAGAGCCAGTTGCTTTCTATATTTTCACAGTTGGTTAATGCTGCCTGCTGTTGTCCATGTCTAATAGCAATTTACATTCTTCAGCCTATTTTACCTGTTTGCTAAGGGGATTTTGACTTCCAGTCCTATTCTTCAGCATATCTGCAGTATGCCCTCCCTTTGTGTCATGATCAAATTTAGTAAGGGTATTCTTCATCGTGTAATCCACATCAATATCAATGCTACTGGATTATACAGTAATTACAGAAGCAAGACAGACCTCTGCAGAATTTAATTCTGTACATCCATTTATTTGGACATTGGTTCATGGATTGCTACTCTATGGATGTAGTTTGTCTTGCCTAAAAGTTTCTGATGAGCAAGGATGATTTATTCATCCACTGGTTGGTAAATTCTGATCTCCTCACACTCTGTGTCCCTATAAATTGGTACCCAAATTCCCTCCAAAGTAAATCATAGAATGGTTTGG
>NW_010269426.1:0-2086 GCF_000690775.1 Eurypyga helias
CACTCGGCGAAAAACACGTCTGAATGGGCCGGTAATTAATAATCGCCGAGATAACCGAGATCGCGAGTTGGTGCGGGCGGCGCTGGGGGCTGCGGTGCCAAGGGGTTCACACGCTGCGGGGTTCGCTTCGCGCGCAACGTTTACTCTCTGTTCAACAAGTCCCGCATCGGGAAGTTTTTTCCCTTGACGAGACCTAAT
Source organism: Eurypyga helias (assembly GCF_000690775.1). Lineage (NCBI taxonomy): Eukaryota > Metazoa > Chordata > Aves > Eurypygiformes > Eurypygidae > Eurypyga > Eurypyga helias. The sequence continues at coordinate 199 of NW_010269426.1, forward strand.
TTGCTGGTGAAGGCGGCTCTGGCTGTTGGTGTCTGACGCCGGGCAACATTTTAAGGGAATCTTGTGCTAAGAAAGTTCTGATTCCTAGAAAAGAGGGGACGGCGGTAATGAAGAGCTAAGTGCCTTGGCAGGTTCAGCAAATCAATGAATTGCGATGTCTCAGGGCCTCTCTCTCTCCTCCAAAAAGCTGCAAACTAAAAAGAAGGCAGTAATCGCTGGAACTTGCAGATTACTGGTCGTTCTTCAGGTGATGGCTAAAGGCAACCCATACTGGTTGCTTTATGAAACATTCGGTGGCTGAGCTGACAGCCCGTGGCTAAAATGATAAAGTTCTGGCCTTGGTTGCGCTTGGTTTGGTTGTTCAGCTGCTCTGGAGAGGAAGGAGAAAGAAATGGAGGCGGCAGGTTGGTCACTGCTGGGATTATCTGGGCACTCTTTATTAGAATAGCGTCCGCGGCATTAAACGTGAGGAACTCCAGGCAATTTTCTGTGGGAGCCAAGTCTTCCTGAGCCTGCCTTGCTGCAGCATCCACTTGGCTTTGTTAACACGCTGAGGGATTTCCTTGAGGGACTTCAGTGAAATGGAGATCAGCACTGGGAAGGTGCGCTTGTCTCCCAGTGTGCCGTACCAACGAGGGGAAGGAATAAAGGCTTGACTGTGGTTACTGTGTTTATATGTACAATTTCAGACACAGTATCTTATTTTACTGATTTTTTTCCTGCAGGAAAGGCTTGCCTTGAAACACAGGTTTAGAAACTTGCTGGAAGAGGCTGGAAAGTGGCAAATGAAAAGGGTTGGTTTTATTCAGAACAGGCAGAAGAAGATCAAGCACTGAATGTGGCAAGCAGCTGCTTTTTCATCTCTAGAGTCATGCTACAAGAACAGGGCGAGAGAGGGGGTGTAGCTCCTCTCACGGAGGAAAGGCACCCGCGGGTTTTCATTTCAGGATGCACCGTGGAATTTTTCATCCCTGCGGTAGCTCTGTGCTTTGTTTAGCTGATTGCTGGCACTGGTGCTGTGCTGCGTGGGTAGAGAGGTGGGAGAGGAGAAGGCCGGGTCAGAGCTGGTCTGTGAGGGTCCTGGGCAGAGTGGGCTGGGGGATGGAATCTCTGGTTGCGAGATAAATAAATGACACCGCTGCGTAACTGCCTGAGGGTTTGCCCTGATGGTTTAGCCTAAGGCCGTTCTCATACTCAGCCCCAACAGCTTCCTTCTCCTTGCCCCTTTCAAGCTTTTCCACCTTCCCCGGGCAGGACACCGGGGAGCTGGCAGCGCATGCCGTACCGGGCCGTGATCACGGGACAGGAGGCTGGCGCGCTCGGTGCTACACCGATGCCAAGCAAAGATGGGAGGGCAGAGATGTCCACCCACACGAGCAGCTGGTTCTTCCTGAGGCTGCCCGATGGTGTGCGCCCGTGTCCCAGGCAGAGCAAGGGGAGATTGTCCTCTTCACAGAAATGGCATTTTCTTTATGCAAACAGCAACTATTGAAGTGTTTATGTCAGCATCTCCCCACAGTGACTTCTATCACTTGTTTGTTTTGCATTTAATGCTGGGTTTTATGCATTATAAACTGTTAGTCTTTAATACTGTCAAGTTTTTTCCTATGTAGTGGAAAAAGCAAGCAGCAGACCCTTGGGATTCCTTGCCTTGCCGTTCTTTGCCAGAATATCTCCCGGTCCGGCAGAGCTGGAGAGCAAAGGAGCAGCCTCCTGGCCTGTGAAGCGGAGACAGCACCCCAGTGCTACCATTTCCTTGGTGTGTCCCGGGCTGCGCTGTGCCTGTCTCCGCTGCCTTGAGGTTAGCCAGCTGTCAGCCCGTGCCCAGGGTCTGTATCGGGACGGGAGTCGGGGGCTGAAGCTGGTGCACGCACAGCTCTGCCGGGGG
>NW_010269426.1:2097-2715 GCF_000690775.1 Eurypyga helias
CACCAGCTCTGCAGTCTGCTCTCTTTTCCTGGTAACCTTTAGGGAAAGCCGTGCTGTCTGTGACTGCGAGCGCTGCAGCCCAGGTTTATGCAGCAGTTCCCGAACTGAGGCCTTCCTGCAGGCGTAGGGGTCGCAGGCTTGTTCCGGTCCGTTACCATTATGCTGACGGGATAACTGGGATGTGTTATTCCGTACGTCCTCATGTCGGGCTGCCTGAAGGACAGGTTCAGTGCTGCGGCTTTCCTCAACCTGCACTGAACACCCCAACGTACATCAACAACTGCTGCTAAATTTCCCAGCTCAGATTTCCCCCTCAACCCAGAATGTAGCTTGGCCGCTGTTAATCGGCGTGTTAAAGGCAGAGCGACTTCCAACCTTCCCTTCTGTGAGCGCGGGGCAGTGCTTCTCTCTGGCGTCCGTGTTATGTGTGTACCTTCAGTGCTCGCTCAAGCCCGGGACGCTGGTACCCGGCAGTCAGTGTCATCTTCGGTGATGAGCTTTACTGACTTTGTCCCCTACCATATGCCAGAACTTCTCCCGCTGGGGCTGGAGGTTGTGGCGAGGAGCAGGGATCCGCTTTGCCTTTGGAAGGCGCTGGCTGCTCCCTTTCACCCTCTT
>NW_010269426.1:2778-4385 GCF_000690775.1 Eurypyga helias
ATCAGTCGGTGCCCAAGTGCCCTCCTGCTCCCTCTTGCTGCCCAGGGAGCTGGGCACAGGCAGACCCCCGTGGCGAGGCCGGACCGGAGGTGTTTGCCTGGGCAATGTGCTGGATGCAGCATGCTGCTCGTGCCCTGGTGCGCAGGGCCTGTGCCGTGAGCTCTGCCCGGGCTTCCAGCCGTTGGGAATGCACGGAGAGCCTCTCTGAGTGTGCAGCGGGGCGATGGGGAGATGGGGAGATTTGGGCGGCCCCTGAGCACTGCAGGAGTGTGCCTGACATCTGGGAATGCACATTACCCCCACAGTAGACCCAGCAGCTGGGAGATGCCCGAGTTCCTTGTCTGGGCATGACACGGGGGTGCGGGAGCAGATTCTGTGGGTAACGGGAACTGCAGGGTACGCTCAGTCCAGCCCCCCGGATCGCCTTGCAGTGCTGGAGGCCTCGGTGGGGTGTCTGCTGTCGGAGTGGCCATGTACCCGAGGGCTGGACCTGCGCCACAGCGGGACCCTGGCTTCTGTGTGGTCCTGGGTGGCTTTATGTGACTGGGGAAGGGGATGTGATCCTGCTGGCGTGGCAGAGCTGCCCCTCCGCTCGGGAGGGATGACTTCACGTGTGCAGATGCTCCGGATGCTCAGGGGCTGCTGGAGATGACGCTGGAGGTGTCGGGGGAGAAGCGTTCCTGGGTGACTCTTCGCAGGGGGATGGACGGTGCTCCAGCTGGGTTGTTCTGCTTGTGCGAATGACCGACACGATAGATCGTGGCACGTCGGCGTCTCCACAGCGCTCTGAGCTGAGCAGAGCAGCCCAGGGCTCCCAGTCCACCGTTCCCAGCTGCCCAGCGCGGTGAGGTGGTTCCGCTCTGTCCGTTCGCACTTTCAGGCTGTCTCAGCATGCAGAGTTTAGCAGAAAAGTGAGGATTTGTGGATATATATACCAGGATTTTGGAAAGAAATTTGAAGTGTTAACAGAAAATGGGATCTCGCAATGCAAAGGTAGTGGTGAACTCCAAGTTGCGGGTTGTGAAGTTCACTGATTTGAAGATTATTCCAGATAATCCGGCGTGGAATCCTGTGTGTATGTGCACATTGCTTTACTCCGTGCCTCCGTCTCGGCAGAGCCTTCACGGAGAAGCTGCAGCAGTCTCTGTAATTAGACCACGTTGCTCTCGCCCTGCCCTAGGCCTCCGCACGTGCAGCTCCTGCGCAGGGGCGCAGCTTTGCGCATGGAGCAGCCCCGCTGCAGGGAGCAGTCACTGTGACAGGCAATGAAATGGTTTGCATGTCTAATGCTATTTTCTCCGCCTGTCTGGTTGTTTTGGAGCGTTCTCCCTAACAGTCAGGCCTGTGTGTTATTCTGTGAGCTGCTACCCTCATACAAATAATGAATAATCCGTGACAGGGAGCTCTTCTGCCGGTGATAAACATGCTCTGGAGCCAGCGGTTCCGAGGAGCAGCTGGCTGTGGCTGGGGGGCCGGAGCCGACACTCTCAGTCGTGTCCCCATGGACATTAAACCCGTCCGTGTTGGGGAAGCGGCCGTCACGCACCGTTATCGCTGCGACGGGCTCTGCCCCTCCTGGGGGCCGCTCGCGTCTTGCCCACCCTCCA
>NW_010269426.1:4478-5345 GCF_000690775.1 Eurypyga helias
AAGTTGCGAGGAGCCCCCCAGGCACCATCCGTTAACGGCTGTTGGGCAGCAATAGCTCAGGACCATTTCAGCCTCGGTCCCACGCAGCGTGACCCTCGCTGAGAGCTGTAATTGCGTGGCTGGGTCATGCTTCTGCCTCTCCGACCAGCTCTGGAGATTCGGGAAATCAAACCGCTTCCATCAGCAGTGTGAGCCTGTGCTGATGGCGCTGCCGGAACACCTACCGTGGGCCGATAGATCGGGGGTTGCTGCTAATGACGGGCCCCGCTGCTGGTGCCTGGTAACGGCTGCATTTCTCTGGGAAGGGCCTTCCTGGTGCATGGTGCGCTCGGTGCCTCTGGTAACTTAGGGAAAGCATATTGATTTCCTTCGTCTGGGACCTGCTGAGAGTTGGCTTTTGCTGAAATGTAGTGACTCGGCTGCCCTCCCTCTGGGCTCCGCTGAATCGGGATTCATCTAGGTTGAAGACTGTACGAGTGTTCCATGTAACAGCTTTCCAGCACATTGTCCCCTTTCCTAAACCCCTGGCTGAGATCCTACGTGTGCCCTGTTTTTCCTGCCCAAGTCTCCCTTGCAGAGCAGGCACGGGCAGCATCAACCTCCCACTGATGCCAGGTCTGGCTCCCAGTAAAGCTGGGAGGGTGCAGGCTGAGCCGGTATATGGGCTGGGGGCTGTGAGTGGGGCCAGGCTCTTCCCTGGTCCATCCCTGTGTTTCACCCGTCTGGGGGGTGGAGACAGGCCATTCCAGCATCAGCGATGGCTTTTCTTCTGCACCCAGAGCTACTGGAGTGCCAGAGCCGGGGGTGTCTTGGCCCCTTCCCTCTGCGCTGGGCCAGGGGAGCCCACCCCTCACCCTTGCCTGGCAA
>NW_010269427.1:0-458 GCF_000690775.1 Eurypyga helias
GGAAAACGCACCGCTCGCGCTCGTGGAATCCTTCCGCTCACGCGTGCGAAATAGTCCGGCGCTGCCGGCTCCGGGTGCCGGGGCTGCCATGGAGCCCAGCCCGGCGTTGGTCCGTCGGAGCCTGGAGCAGGGTGTGGGGACACTGCCGATGGCGGGTGGGATCGGACTGCCCCCAGTGCTGCCTCCGCCTTGCAGGCTAACACCTCAACCCCTGAGGCAGCAGGCACGATGGACGGGCTCCCCTTCCAGGGACTTGCCGCTTCCCCAGCCCTAAAACAAGACGAACGACACCAAAATCACCCGTGCAACTGCCATCTCCCTCACGGGGTGCTGAGGCCTGTGGGGCGAAGGCCTGTGGGGCACACGGGGCCGTGGTGCTGGCCATGGCTGCCCTGGCACGGAGGATGTGGGGCCTGTGTGCCCCACGTGAGACCGACTGTGGCTGGGGTGCCCGGCCC
>NW_010269427.1:581-17535 GCF_000690775.1 Eurypyga helias
CGCAGCAGCTCCCGCAGAGTGGGCCCCGGTGCCTGCTCACTGCTGGGCTCTGAGCTCCCGACCCTGCTCCTTCCCGGGAGTTTCTGAAGCCTGAGCAAGTCTGTCAGCTCCCAAGCAGCTTCAGATACGCATCTTCCCCCTGCAAAACACACAGTGCTTTGAAATCCTTAAGGCTGGAGAAATTAGCTGCCTCTTTCAAGAGCATCTTGCCGTTTGGTTTCACACTTCTGCCATTATTCTATTCCATACGTAGCCAAGGCTCCCACTACGCACGCTGGATTCCTCCTGCCGACAGTTACACCATATTCGTAACAGCTATTACTGTGGTGAGGCCAGGGCAGAGTTCGGGTTCGTGAGGGCGATGAAGCAGAGGACTTGCAGGCTCAGCACACCTTCGATCTGGCAGGAGGAGGGAGATAAGAGGAGGCAGAGTCTACCTGAGACACAGGCCGTCGCAGAAGGCAGCTTCAGCCCTCGGCTTCCCGCAGCGAGCGACTCTCGTAACGAGCACGCCCAAGCTGATACGCTAATCTTAGTCACGCTGGTATAAGCCCAAAGTAACCCTGTTGAAGACAATAGAGTTACTTCAGATTTACTTCAACGTGACAGCCTTTGCAGATTTACATCTATTTTTGTGCTGCACCTTCCCAGGGAACGCCCCACCCCTCCACCCCCCCGGCTCTTTTACACCGAATGCTTTTATTCTCTTTCAAATCCTTTCTAATTCTGCAGGGCAAGTTGTTCTCTTGGACTTAGCTGAATTATTTAAAAAGGGAAATTGGCCCTGTGTTTCCAGAAGAACCTTCCTGGCCTTGTTTTCCTTGCTGGACATAGGTTCATCTTGTCCTTCAGCTGTTGCCCCTTCTCCAGGAACAAGTCCTTTGAGGATCTGAGCACCTTCAGTGCGGTGCTGAGTCCCTTTCACTCCTGTCAACACTCTGGGAAACGGAGGGGAGGGGGAGGACTCAGCACCTTCCAGGATGTCACCCGGGAGATGTACTTGGGAACTCACTGGAAACACGGTACTTCTGGAAGGAAGGATTCAGCCCTTCCAAAGACACCGGTCAGGGCTGAACCGTGTCAGACAAGGTCCAAAGCGCTGCCAAGTCTTGTTAAAAGAAGCGTAATCAAGAGTAAAAGGAGAGAAGTGACAGATAAAGGCGACTCTGTCGAGGCCCCGTCATCACCTTGATAACCAATGCGCCTCGCCACAGCTCCGCGGCTCAACAGCAGCTGCCAGTGCCCGGTGCCCTGATGGGAGGGGGCTGTGGTTTTGCACAGGGTCTTTCGCATTTACATTTTTGCTACACGAACATAAAAAATAAGGACCCTTACTTAGCAGCAGTAAACTCAGTGATGAGCCACAGTTATTAAAATGCCACTGGAAAATTATCTTTTTAATAAGCTGGCTTTTCTCTGTTGGAAATAACAAGCCTCGCCCCACACCAGCTTCTCTGATTAGAAAAGGGACCAAGCCAAGGTGTTATAAATACCCTGAAACTATTTTGTTCTCCGGTGTTGCTCACAACAGTGATTTATTTCTAGAGAGGGAACAATCAGGGAAATCCCTTTGTCCTTATACTCTGCACACAGGCTTGAAACGTTCCATAATTTTGAAGCTTATGGTTCATATGTTCCCCCTCTTCTTTCTATTTGTCTACGATTTGCCTTCTCGTTTGCTAAATACATGATGATGTATGCTTTATCTCACGCGCAGCTCTGAGACCTTTGTGTCTTTTCCTCCTCCCCCACCCCAAAACTCCGCGAATAAATCACTGCTTTGGTAACATTCCTTGGAAGCCTCCATGTAAAATATCTTTCCTCACTGATTTGTCCTCACTACTGTCTCAAGTGCATGCCACGTTGTTTATTGTATGGTTGCTCATAATCTGGGTATGTTTAAAGATGTATATATATTACATACAATACCCACCTCCATAGAGGAGCAAAGAAGGAGCGTTTCATTATTGTTCTGTGTGTATATACACGCCATACGCACACACATGCATACACTGTGTGTAGAATATGTATATACACTATATAGACACACACATGTACATGTCTATAGATGCAGATAATAATGAAACGCTCCTTATTTTATCCCTGCATGTAGGTGGTTCCTAAGAAATGCCACTCACCCACACTTCCCCTTGCCTCAGATTACATATTTGCTAAGCCCGTGAAATTCAGTGTGTTTGTGTACATTTCAAACAAAGATCTACACGGAACGGGTGACTTGTGGGTCAAATGTAATTTTTCCTGATTCAACACACCACCCCGTTTTCAATGTTTTCATAACTCCTACTGTTTGCATCTAGATTTCCCTGTGTTACAATCAAGATAAAGCTTGCTTCTGATGTCTAAAATATTTTCCTGACCCTCAAATTTCAGACACTGCGGAGTTTTGGGCGTAGATGGTGCCGATTTGTCAGACAAAAGAAGAGCAGCTGGAACACGCCACGAGGCTGATCTGCAGATGTAGGGGTCCGTGTCCTGTTCAGAAGGGAGTTGATGACGCACAGGCAGGTATTTTCTTAGTGTCATATTTTATTTACATAACATACAGTGTGATGATCCAGCAACAAAACCTGCAAACTGCTGGCGGGCGGCTGTGCCCTGCGGGACCTGGCGAGGAGCTCGGGGCTGGCTGCCGCTCCAGAGCCTCTGGCTTCGCCGTGGGACTCAACCAAGGTCTCACACCACATGCAGAAGCCAAATGAAAGCCTATCCCCAGACACCCAGCAGCAGGATGCCTGCCCCAGACGTCGTTACACTCTCTCTTCTCGCTGGTGTATCCTGCACGCCAGAGCCAGGCCTTGATTTCCACTGAGCCGAGTGTTTCAGTGTCTCAGCAGCTGGCTTCCGTCTGAAATCTCCCACCAACAGAAGCTGTCAACAACGATGACAAGTCCATCTCAAGTTTGTTAAAATCACATTTTTGATAAAAAATGTTAAAAGATTCTGCTTGAAGAATCTTGAGGCGGGCTATTTTGACATGGGAGAAATGTGATTTGCCACTCCTCCCCTCCTACTCTTAATTTTTGGTTTTTTTTTGGTGAAAGTTGATGTACTTCATAGGTTTCTGATGAAAGGTGTTTTCAAAGGGAAAAATGCTCTGTTGGTGGGTTTTGGAAGGTTCATATTGGCAAAAATACCACCAATCAAATCCTTCTCATATTAAAAATATCCAAAGTAGCTTTTTTTCTAATGCAGCAGTGACCACAATAGGATTTTTTCCTGCTATAGCTATTTGGATTAAGAAAACACAGCACATTCCACCTTCCCAGTGAGTTTCTTATATAAATCTGAATTTCAAGGCTAGACCAGGCACAGGAGCCATTTGGAGAACTCGTTGACTGATGTGTCAGTCCATTGAGCATCCCCGGGCAAGCGTGGCAGAGGTCTGCTCCGTTGCTTAGAAGAGGAGAAACGGGGCTAAAGGAGGCTTTGTCCTACTTTAAGTGGAGAACAGCCGCAGTGGATCAGTTGACACCGCTTTGGCAAGGAGCTGAGCCCCCGTCTTCCCCTCTTCGGTCAGGAATCTCTATGCTCCGCCAAAGCCTGAGTTTCATAACCGGCTAGAAAGCTCTTGCGGGTTTCCACGGGGCTCAGCTGCGTCCTTCACAGAGCGGGGAAGGGGAAAAATGTACGCGGCAGCCAGTGCTACACATCCAGCAAAGGGATTTTCAGCCCTTCTTCAGCTGGTTTACGGAGGGGCAAGCGTAATTGGCCTGTTCTGGCTGTGCGAGGGGAGAGGCGTTGGGGAGCAGGTGGCTCTCTGCACGGCTCACCTCGCTCTGCCTGGATGTGGCTACAGAGGGATGTGCATTGTCCCATGGCATGGAATGCACCTTGCAGGATGGGGAGAGGCAACTGCTTCTCAGAAAGATTAAGTGGGACATTTTTTGTGTAGCTTCAGCTTCATGTGGCTTGCAGAAAGTGCTTTGTGGATGTTCCTCATTGCATTGGCCAGAAATGCATGTCAGTAGCCTGGGAAACGGCTGGCTTCTTCACTTCCTCTGATTTTACCCCAGCATAACTCTGCTTCATGGGTGAGCTGCTTCTTTAATTAAAACTGATGAAAAGGGAGGGCCAGGAGGGCTACCAGGGGAGTGGGAAAGTGGAAATAAGGTGCAGGTCTGTTGATTTGCTGTTGGTCAAACAGCTGCTGGGCCTCTACGGACTCTGGTGGGAGACACATCACTGGATGTGAGATGTAGGAACAAGAAGATCTTCCGTGCAACCTGGGGATCCCTAATTCTGCTGAGGATTTTGAAGATAAAATATGTGGGAAATCCCACCTGCAAGTGCCTGCAGACTTCCCAAAGGCTGGTGCAGCAAAACCTTCCCAGGCCTGGGACAGGCACCAAGTGTTGAGAGGGCTGTGCCTTTGCAGGTCCAGGTTTTGTTTTCTCTTAATGCTCCTGAAAATCCAGAACAATCCTACTGACAGCTCTCAGACACCTGGAGTTTCTGCTTACACGCAGCATTTGAAAACGTGGTCCACTGTGGAGGTAGCTGCCACGTGCGCTTATTTATTTGTTTGTGTTCTCACCTCCTCCTTGCTGCTGGCTGCTTGCAAGCCTGGCAGATTTTCAGGAGCTGGGCTGCTCTTACATAACGTTGCACCAAAATCGGTATGAAAGCCTTCAGAGGAACCAATGGCTAGAGTCCCCTTTGATCCCTGGGTTCCCTTCTGGTTGGTCTGCACAGCTCCGACACCACGCTGGGAGCTGCTGCTTGCCCTGGGGCATCCTCTGCCATTGCACCCCTCTGGAATGGGTGGAACGCGGAGGACGAGGTCTCCAGCCGTGCCGCTCGGCAAGTGCTACCTTGCATGTCAGGTGTGGTCCCACGCTGGCTCTCCTGGGAATCTAGCTGCTTACAAGAGCAGCATCTCCCAGGTCCCTGTGAGAGCGTGGCCGGAGTTCAAGACTCTATAATTAATGGTAATTATCTGGTTGAGAAAGTGGGTATGAAACTCGTTTAAGTCATATGAAATCCTCAGCCTGAGTCGCACTGAGCTGTGTTCTCAGCTCCACAGACCTGCACCAGCATCCAGGGGATGCCTTAAGTGACTTGAGGACAGAGCCCCTGGCACCCCTTGGAGAGGATGTGGGGGCTCAGCCCAGAGCCGAGAGGCAGACCATGTCCGTCTCCAGCACACCGAAGCTTGCAAAGCTCTGCAGGGTGCACACGAGGGGAAGGTGTGCGGGACTTACCGTGGCACCCACAGCGCTTTGGGTGCTGGTGTGAGCTGGCCTAAAGCAAACATGACCTGGGTAGCTGCAATCCCATCTCTGGGTCGCAGCACAGGCAGATCCAAAGTGACGGAGCCAGGCTCTCTCCCACACCCGTCTCCAGCCGGGTGCCTTTGGTGATAAATCACCAGTGTTTTGGTTTGGATGTAGTGATAAATCTGAGGGCTGCAAATGATAGCATACACAATAGTGGGTTTTAGCCAATAAATTGGGCTTTTACGTAAATTCTTCCATGCACACGTACGCTGTCAGGTGGCAGGTGAGACGGGAGAGTCGGAAACAAACTGTGGAGAAAAGGGAGCCTTGGAAACTTGCCACTTTTGTTCCTGTCTCTGCTCTCCGGGAACTCAGTTCTTCCCTTCTTTTCCCCTGTGTTTCACTACTTCACATGATTTTTTGCCTTTTAAAAGCAGGAGCCTTGTTTGCAGTAAGAACAGCCTGCACGTGTTCGCACAGCTGGGGAGATTCAGCCCAGTGCAAGGCTGGGGTTGGGTGAGACTTCAGCATCCCATCGGCTCTGGGTCTGATGTTAAGCTTCTGCCCCAGAGCAAATGGCTGTGGGCACAGACAGTCTGTTCCTTCCATTTGAAAAAAGAAGGTTAGAAGAAGCATTCACCCTGCAGTCAGAGCAGCTTTGATTATTCAGGGATGTATTTAGGGTTCAAATGTATCGTTACACCTTGTTACTGAATTCCCATCCTGACCTCCCATTCCCTTCCAGGGGATGCTCGCCACTGAGTTCGGTGAGTTTGGGTTTATTATAAAGAGGATGTTGCAGAAATTGATGTGTTTTGTGGGAAAGGGAGAGAAGTACAAAAGCAAACGATGGGCAGAGAGGGAAACCCGAGGGTACGTCACCTTGGACAAGCACAGCACAGGGGAAAAGGGAACACACGTTGTAAAGCAGAGAGGACTGTACCGGTCCTTTCAGCTCAAGCACTCGGTGCTATTGTGTCGGATCCAGCTGCAGCAGACGGACATTTCCATCCAGATGCGGCAGCAGGACTCGTGGCCAGCTGCTGGGAGCCAGCCCAGCTCGGCCCATCGCTGCCGAGCCGGCACAGGCCATGTTGTGCCTGGTGACAGTAGCCGTCACATCAGAGCAGGAGCAGGGAAGAGATGCCCCATGCAAGGCTCTGCAGACCCAGCAAGGATCAGACTGAACCTTCTCATGGCATGTCCCGACACTCTCAATGATTCAGCACATGCACCTTGCCCAAAACTGCTGCAGGGACAGGTTCCACACAAGGAGGAAAAGCTGATTTTGAGGCCAAGAGCCAGTATTTTAGAAGGAAACTAGTTTGTGGAGTTTTGTGCATGCCTGAAGGTTTTATCAGATGGTAACTTGAACCATCGCAGGTTCTCTGCTCCTCCTCATGGGACCCTCTTCCCAACACAACTGCATCTTCCTAGGTAGTTCAGCCTGAAACACGAGTGTCCAGAGACACAGCAGCCCAGGACCATCTCCAGAGATGGTAAAACCATCAGAGGGGTCAGAGAAGCCCCATGCACCCGCACAGCCTGCTTCTCTGCAGCCTCCACCGAAGGCAAGGGCTTTGGTGGGCTCCAGCCCTCGGGCTCGACTCTCACTCCTTTTCTGATACCATCTGACTTGTCTGCAACGAGTTCCCTCCGTGCTAAGAGCGCTGTGAATTCAACTGTTCTAACGCAGGCTGAGGAAGGAACCCGCAAGAGCTGCTCCTGGTAACTCCATGCACCAATGGAGTTACACTGCAAGCTCCCCAGGAGAGGGGTTCTCCCCAGGCAGTGCCTGCACGGGGGATGCATCACCCCAGCTCCTGGCTCGGCGGCCCCGCTCTGCTGAGCTGTCCTACCTTCGTCACTTCTCCCGACGCAACCTGAAACAAGCGCTGGGTATTTTTTTCCTCGGTAGCATGTAGGTCACTGGAGAGCCTTAGGGACCTGACAGCTGACATTCATCCTTGATTTTGAATCCGTGCGTCAAGCTTTCTGGAGGCGATAGAAGTGCAGTTGCTGGTGAGACCGATTGCCTTTTGTGTGGCTTCAATTAAATGTCTCTCTCAGCGTGGGATGGTTGCCAGAGCTCTTTTTTTTTTTTTTTTATAAATAAAAGAAACGGTTTTATTTAGAGATATATATAGAAAAAATCCCACCTGGCTTTTTGGAAGGGTTTCAGCTGGAATGTAACAGATCCCATATTCTTCTATAAAAAGGTGAGCTGTATTTTTCAGCTGAACTTTTTTCCCTTTTATAGCTGCAATTTGGCACACACGAGGTGTAAGCAGCCACAAGGTCGCTGCCCTTCCCAACCGAGGAAGGAAAGCCACGGCATGTGCCGGGGCCGGTGACATGGGGACTGCTGCCAAGGACAAGCCCGGGGAGGGGACACAGACTGTGGGCTGACCCCCGAGACCTGCTCGCTGTTGAGGTCTGCACAGGAGCCCTGGGGTGGCTTGGAGACCCCAGGAAACGTGTCCTGGCTGCTGCAGAGGCTGGCCCGCTGGCTGCTGATGGGATACGTCCACAGCCACGACCTCTGGAGAGGACCCATGGGAATGGTCATGGCAGAGCACGTGCTGCTTCTCCCAGCCTTCATTTACTTTCTCTTCACTGCTCTTCCAACCCAGGTTGACACCAGCCCTCCCTCTAGTTTAATAACAGTGTAAGCACAAGCAACAGGTTAAAACAAAGCAAGCAGCCACCATTGCCTCTGTTTTCTTTCTTCCTGTATGCTTTTAAATTTTTTTTGCTCAAATAACCCTTATCCAGTCTCGGGAATCCTCCTCCCTCGTGCACCATACTGCCTGCTGTCCCTCGCACTGTGACTGGCTGCTTTGGTCCCCAGTGACGTCTGCGGAGGAGAAGGTGGTACACGCCAGCCGCTCTTTGCTGTGCTGTTACATTGCTTGACTGCAGACACATTTAAATTAATTATTTTAAATTAAGGTTGAATTTATTTTTATTCTGTATTTACTTATTATCAGGTGTGTGTATAGCAGTCTCCTCCCAGCCCCAGCTAGTGAAGCGACCTGCCCTGATTCATCCTCAGTCCTTCCAGCACCTTGGCCCAGGCATAACATTTGCAGGAGAAAGCAGGGAGCGGTGAGACAATAACATGCAAAGGCGAAGAGGTGTGAGTCACTTGGTGAAACTGCGGTACTGCTGCTGAATTCTCTGGGGCTTCAAACCTGGGCACAAGGAGGGACTGGAAACCCCAGAGGTGCAAGTGGCCAGGATGATGAGAACACACTCCATCATCATGTGCTGGGAGCTCGTCCGTGCTGGCAAGCTCATTTCTGTTTGGTGGTTTTTGTTGTGCTCTGATTAATATGGAAATTATATATGCTCAGGCTGGATGACCACACATCCCAGTGCTTTTACTCATCCTGGTCTGGAAATGCCTTTCAGGCTGCTGGGTGGCACCAGCTCCCCTGGCTTGCAGTGGGAGCACGAAGCGATGCTTTTAAATCCTCTGCTCGTGGCTCCCAGCTTCTCCAAGCTGCAGCCTTTAACTGCTGTGCCATCAACTGCTTGATTAATTAATGCTCTTCTCTCGCTTGTCTGGCTATAACATTCAGTGATGTGACTGAAACTCACCTCCCAGAGCAGAGACAGTCTCATGCACTGAAACGGGCTGGACGTGTATTTTTAGTAAACCAGTATTTTCAGCTCAGGATTTGAAGCTTCTGGTCATTTCCTCATCCCTCGCTGAATCACACACCAAGTCCCTTCCGTTTATTGCAGATGTTGGAGGTTACAATAATCTGGGAGTTGTGTGCTTGGCTTTTGGAGGGGGAAGGAAGCGAGCAGCAGGAGAAGCTCTCGCTGCTCATCAGCACCGGGCACCTGATCTTATGGGAAAACTTCCAGGGAGCTCTGGCTTATATATATAATTATAGAAATAACGTATTGGAAAAGGCACATGGCAGGATTTAAGGCCATTCTACAGTATTGCTTGGCTCAGGTGAAAGAGGTGAGGGATCAGCCTCGTTGTCCTGGCCTGGAGATGAGCACAGCAGGGCTGTCCGTCTGTCCATCTGTCCACCCAGGGCTCCTGCCGGCTGCCCCAGGGCCCCAGCAGCAGCAGGCTGTGGACACCAGAGGGGCTGGGGGGCTGCAGCTCTGGGTGGTGAGCCAGGGTGCCCTCCTCCACCTCCACCAACAAATATTCCTTAATGTGGCTTCTCGCCTCTGCGTGCAGGCAGGGATTTAAGCCAGAAATGCTGTCAGATGGGTTTGTCCTGCCAGCCTCAGCTCATCTCGGAGGTGTCAGCGCTGCAGCGGTGCTTAACCTGTGATGCATCTCTGCAGCCTCCCCGGATGCCGGCACCCGTCAGGGTTGGATCCTAAAAGCTGGTACCCTGGTGTTTCCCTCCTCACCCTCACACCCCAGATTTCCAAACTTTTAATCAGTCAATAGACATCTGGAGCATCCAGAAGCTTCAACACGTGGATGGGGCAGGGGGCTGCAGGCTGCAGGCACGCTGGGCTTGTGCTGCAGTACCAGAAAGGAGCAATGCAGTGTGGTCTGGTGTTTGCCTGCTCTGCTCTGTGCCAGGGCAGACACGGGTCTCCTGGCAGGACCAGCTGTGTCCGGAGAGGAGGTTCACTGCCGGAGTGCAGGACTTGCTGGAAGATCGCTCTCCCAAGCGCAGCAGCACCAGCTTGCTGCAGGCGGAGGGAGCAGGCTGAGCTCTTGCCATTAGGCAGCGTGCTTTTCCTGCTCCGGTGGGTCCATGCTTAACTCGCTGTCAGTCAGAGAAAGAGGACACGTGTAGGGACGAGGGTAGCCTTCCCAAAGCACCGGGCTCTTGCGCTGGGCCGGAGCGGCAGATCCGGAGAGGACCAGACAAGCTGTCAGGAACGCTGAGGATCAACGATGCAGTGCGGCTGCCGGAGTTTTAGGGTTGGATTTCTTCTCCCTGGGGGTGCATCCCAGGGTGTAAAGCCCCCTTTTCCAATACATGGGGGTCTGCAGCCCTCCTGACATGCGCGGGGGTGAGAGTGGAAAGG
Organism: Eurypyga helias; assembly: GCF_000690775.1. NCBI lineage: Eukaryota > Metazoa > Chordata > Aves > Eurypygiformes > Eurypygidae > Eurypyga > Eurypyga helias. Next base: position 10,838 of record NW_010269427.1, read on the forward strand.
ACACAGGGACCCTATGGCAGCAGGGCCATCCCCACACGGTGTTGACAGCGGGCTGCATCGCCTCACTCACCCCCAGCTCTGGGACACCAGATTTTGCAGAGGGGCAGGTGGGACTCCCTGCAGAGCCCAACTGAGCAGGGATGCCTGGGTGCCCTCCCTCCCCACCTACCCCAGGGATTTCAAAGCCCGTTGGGCCATTTTGCAACCCAAAAGAGGATTTCCCGCTGGCAAGGGCTGTGCCTGCCCTCCAAGGGCAGCACGTCCAGATACCTCCTTCTCTCCTCTTGCAGGAGCAAAAAAATCAGCCATGAAAATGGAGCTGATGGCAGCCCTAATTGCTGGGGAGACAGCATGGTGGCCTGAAGCCGGGGGGCATGACACACCACGGGGCTTTAAAACTGCAGATGAGTGCCTGGCGGGATATTTTTGCCAGCTCAGGAGGAGATGCTCTGTGCTGAGCTGGGGGATACACTGTACAGGCGGGTTTCTAGAAGCAGCACAAATTGAGCTGGTAAATTATAAAATGCCACACTTGAGGTCTGTTATATAACGTCCCTTTACAGAACCTGGGAGCTAAATATAAAAGAGAGTTACATTTTGGGCTGGTGTAAAATGATGCTTCAGAGCGGGTTTGTGTGGGAAGGAGCGCTCTGCAGCGCTGTGAGAAACGGAAGGGCTTTCGGGACCCCGGGTTTGCTCCCAGCCTCCATCGCTTGTTTTCTCTGCAACCTTGTGAAAAGCATTTACTGCCCGTGTCTCAGTTTCCCTCTCTTTAAATCAGGAACAATAAAACCTCCATTTCCTTGCAGCTGTGTTGTCAAGATTAATTCATGTTTGCAAAGTGACCTGAGAATCTACAGAAATCTGAACAGCATATCATTATCCCAATTTAAACTTGGCATATAGTATCAGCAGGCCAAATTCCCTTCCCACACTGGAGAAGGGGTTGTGTCAGCATAGCCGAGAGGAAAATTCCAGCCACTGTTCCTAACCACAAAATCCAGAAGAGAAAAGCCTTTTCAGGCTGAGACCATTTTGTTTTCTTTGAGGAAATTCCCCCTTCATTAGCTCTGAGCAGAAGGATCAGCTCCCACACAAATCGGCTCGTGCAGAAGCGTGGAGTTAATGGGACTTTTGGATGGCTCATCCTTCCTCTCTGGGATGGCAGTGGTGAGGCTGGGCTCCTGCAGGACCTGCTGCCACTGTCACCAGCTCCTGACACTTGCAGGTGACAAAGGTGGGAATATGTCCTGTGGGAAACACAAGCAGCAGAGGGGCAAAGTAGAAACACAGAGAGATGCTGGGAACCAGCCTGCTTGGCAAAGATTTGAGGCCATTTTTCACTCCCTCAGCTCCAGCCCTTTTTCTCTTTAGCTGTATTTCCACCACCAGTTTTGCCCCCAGCATCCCGCTCTGCTCAGAGGATGCTCCCTGCTGATCCTGTTCTCCATGAAATGCTGGGAACAGACCAGCCTGTCTTGCTTCTCCTTCCTCCTTGCCTGCAGAGTGAAGATTGTGGGTGCTGGACAATCACAGAAGAGCGAGATGGATTTTTGGGTCAGGTTTGACTGCCCAGTTTGGGGGCTCAGGGAAGCCAGGCACAGACCAAAGGAGAGCTGAAGCCTGGGATGCCAGGGGAAAGCCTGGCTGGGATGAGCAGGGGATGTGCCGCTCCAGCCTTGCTCCCGCTGTGATGGAGGGATGCAAAGATTGAACTAGGATCAGCCTCGTTCAGCTTCTCTCTCAGCCTTGGTAGCTGGGGACAGCTAATGGAGTAACAGAGGGCCTGCCCCAGCCAGCAGGACCAGGGAGCAGCTCTCCCGCACTCATGTCAGCTGCTGATTCCACCCTTGGAGGCAGCTCATGCCCCATCCATGGGTTGTCTGCAGATGGGAGAGGGGGAGACTGCCCCATCCCCTGTCTTTTGCTAGGATGGAGATGATGCAGAGCATCGTGGTCCCTAGGCAGGAGCCAAAATGGGGAGGTAGGACATCCGTGAAACTTCATTACCCCCCTTGCAGTCCTCCCTGCTGTGTAGTGCCCATCAGGAGCCGTGCTTCGCAGTCCGTGCCTGGCGGCATGGCCAGGACCTGGTCAAAGTGGATGCGCACTCCAGGTACGGTGTGTGGTTTCTTAAAACCACCTGATCAGCCAGGCCTGATCCTGTGCCTGTGAAACCCATCCGAATCACTGGAAAAAATATTTTCTGACAGGATGGAGATTTCCAGGGGAGTTGCCAAGCAACTGGCACAGCTCTGCCATCTCCTACTCCTCTCCCCCCTCTGAGCATTGAGCAGGCAGGGGATGGCTGCATCCCTGCAGCCCTCTGCCCCAGTCAGCCCAGCTCCCTGCCCATGCCAGCCTGCCTCTGCGTGCCCGGGGAGGTACCAGTGGGAAAGGCAGGGACCACTCGTGGCTGGGGGACAGGATGCTCCTGGCCGTGGGGATGACACTCCTGCATGCCCAAGCTATGACAAGTTGCCATCAGTAGCAGGGTTAGAAATGGAGTCCCTCTTCCAGCCCATCTCTAGCTGTGCAGCTTCCTTTTGAAAGAGTCCTAGAAACGCGTGCACACACCCCAAGCAAATGATCCAGAGGGACTCATTATAACCCAACTTTGCTTAGTGTCACCTCTGCATTTCCCTGGGAGTTGCTTCAGGTTTACACTAAGAGAAATATGCAGCCCGAACCCTTGGGATTTTCTTTTTTAAAGCTTTAATTTAAATCAACTCTTGAGTAACAACCTGTGCTGGCTCTTCTGTTACAAAAATCAGCTGATGCCCCTCGTAAAGCCCTGGACCTGCAGCAAGGGGCACGAAGCAACGGCTGATGGGAGAGGAGGGAACTGATAGCTGTGATCTTGCAAAAGATCAGTTGCTGAGTGAGTGGCAATAAACAGCAAATCTAGCCAGCTTGTAGAAATGGCAAATGGACCAGACTGTTCCGAACAGTCTGTTCCTTCTCTGGAGAAGGGCTGCGGTGCTGGAGGTAGGCTGGGAAAGTGGCTATGCTCAGCGTGAAGCTGGTCTGAAATTCTGCTTCAGAAAAATGGCAGGGCAAAGACAGAGTAATTACTCAGAGACGTGTCCTAAATCAAAGAAAAAGGCTGCAAGTGGCTTTGCTGGGCTGACTCTTCTCCAGGGAAGTTTGTGCTCTGCCTCATCCCATGAACCTGCTTGCTGCCATGTCCATGGCTTTCTGCTCCAGCAGTGCAGCCATCAGGCTTGTGCTCCGGCAGGGAAATCCTGCTGATCCACCTTGGGGCGTTTGCCTGCATTTGGCCCGGCACTTGACTGTCTTATACTGTCACCTGCTCGATCGGGCACTAACGTCCCTGAGTCAGGAGGGCAGTTGGTGCACCCAGTTTCTTGCCCAATGCTGTGATTGCTCTTGGAAGGGGACACCCCAGAGTGCACAAACCTCTCCCATAATGCTAAAATTCGAGAGACAGAAAGGTCTGGGACTGTCCATATTGACACCACACCAGGCTGGACCTGGGGTGCAATTCCTCCAGTTAGATTTATTTCAGGTGTCTGGCTTTCCCTGGGGCTTGGGCACTCCCCCAGGATACTTTCCTCCTGTGCCCAACCCAGAGATCAAGTGTCCTTCATTTGATTTGGAAAAGCAAAAGAAGATAGACTGGATGCAGATGGTGCAGAACACCCATACAGCAGTTTAATTAATTGCCTTTAAATGTTAATTCAAAATAGTTTTCCTGAGTGATCTTATATAGGCAAATCCTCAGTTGCCTTAAGCTACTTCCAGAACTGTTCAACTAATAAAGTATTCTTAGTCCTGACCAAGAGCGTTGCACGGGATGGTAATCAGGAATGATTAATTGGAAATAGCTATTCTAAACCAGGCTGTACCTGCTGTCCTCTCCCATGCTGCCCAGCTCTGCCCAGACCTGATGGGGAGTTGTTGGGGGGCACAGGGAAGGCAATCCTCCTGTGATGTGCTGCTTTCTCAGCCACAAATCCCCCTTCCACCCCTCTTCCCAGTGCTCTCCAGCTAAATCTGGCATGGAGGGTTTCCAGCACGGTGTCTAGATCTGCCAACAGACTATCCTGGGGGACAGCAGGATCTGGGAGGTGACAGTAGGAGTTTATTAGCTTGGCTTAGCCATAGCCAAGCACCCTGCTTGCCCTTAGAGCTACGCATTGCATATTCCACCCCAAGCACGACTGCCTCCTGCTCGGGTTTTATGCTGTAAAATGGCCGTGTCCCTCCAAAACTACAACCCTGCCAAGAGTGTTACTTTGTGCAGCTTTGCCTGAATCACAGGCAAAAAAAAAAATCTCTGCACAGAGAGCCCTGTTCCTGGTCAGGCAAGACCCCGTGTGACAGCAGCTTCTACGATGGCTCTGTCCTTGAGTCCTCTGTTCTCACCTCTTGGTTGAGCTGAAATCCTCCCGCAGTGTATGACTGCTTGTACGTGCCAGGTTTGACCTCAGGCCAGTGAAATTTTCAGAGGGCTTTTCTTCCTTTCAGACGGCAGCGTGTCCTCAGCTACTTTGCTTCTGCGTTTTCCCACCCGCGGTGGCCGCCTTTGAGGGGTAATTCAGCACGGTGTACCTGCTGCAGTCAAAGGCGTCTGGAAGGTAGCACAGAGGGATGAAGCAAATCCATGTTATTAGGCTCTGCCGGAGGGGCTGAGCCTGAAATGGAAAGGAGTTTTACTTTCCAAAAGCCAAGGCTGGGGGAATTTGCTCCAGAAAATGACCCTTTAAAAAATAGCAAATAATGCCATGAAGGAGTCAGTTCACTGCTGGAAATCACTGTTTGCTCAGCGTCAGCAAGTCAGGAGAAACCCATCTGCAGGAAATGATGACAATTTCCTCTTGGAGTGAAGAGGAATTACAGCTGTTAAGTCGTCTTCACTCTAAGCGAGGAGGCAGCAGACAGTCTCCTCTCCCCTTACTTAATACCAATTACTCTTAAAACTTGGAGCCATGTGCCCATATGGAGACATCTCTCTCCCATCCTGCTACCTAAAGGCCCTTGCTGCTGCACAGGTAGGAAAAGCATCCCCAGAGGTGAAAACCAGTTACTTTTGTGCTATTTTGTTCTCTCTCATGATGAATAACACTTGTTATTCTTGCACTGTAAGTTTTCAGTGTGAAAAGGATGTCCTGCTGCGTGCTTGTAGAGTGTGTGGCATATTTGGCTCTGGTTTTGTTGAGGTTTTAAATGTTAAATTAGGAAAATAGCATCAGATGTTTGCGGTGTTTCAGACGCTGGGCATGAGAGCCTTCTCTCCTGGAGGGGTGCGTGCCGAGGAAGGGCAAGCAAGAATAAGTGATATTGTGCAGGAAGAGAATGGCTCAGCTTTTGAAAGTCTCCAGGGAAGGGTAAGCCAAGTCTTGGTGAGGTGACCCCAAGAGGCCAAGGTATCACTCCAGGTTCCCAGGATGACATTTCAGGAAAGCTGGACCTCGCATGTGTCTGAAGTCAGGACCTCTTCTGTAAGGTTTTGCCATCAGACGGCTGGCTGAGAACATCTCTCCCCATCACCAGCTGCCTTAGCCATTGTCAGCCCCTTCCTGCTCCTCCTAGTGCTGCTGCTGGGAGTTTATGATTTAATCCAGGCTTTTAAAGGAGGGGAAAAAAGAAAGTTTTGGCAGTTCCATATATAGTCCTCTGACTCACAGATTTCATGTGTCAAACCCCAAAGACAGGTTAAGTAGAATTAAGTTCTGGATTTGTTATAAATAGGCATTAAGTAACATGAATGTATCACATTTGCATGAAAATATGGGCCTGATTCTCTTGCTTACCCCAGAGATTTTTTTTTATGTGGATGGGACACTCCCAGGTAGGTGAGCTCGGATCAAAGCCAGCCCAGCTCTGGCCATCCCCTGCAGCCACCGTTTAACTGGACAGGGTGAAATGGGGAAATCTGAATAAACATTGCTGAATTCGAGAAGGATTTACACCACTTGCACAGATCAGAATTTGGGCCTTGAAATAGTACAAGCAGTTTTAATTAGACCCCGAATCTGCAGCTGAAGGAATAATTTCTCCATGTCAATCAGTGCTAAATGTACCTATTAAATAAAGATAGATTAAGATTACATTAAAAATTACTTTTCTGTTTCTCCCAGAGGATGAAGATTTGTTGGATTCAGATCTTGGATATGATCTTGTCCTGCTCATATTACTGTTTTGCTCAGCCATGGCCTAAAGGCCCATCAGGACAATGCAGTTGCCCTCCCTCAGTCTGACAGCTGAGCATTGTTTGGGTGAAAAACAATCCTTTTTAGTAAAAGAAATGCTGCTGCAATGAGTGTGATAGGCACAGACTCTTCCAAATCAGGTCCCTCCTCAGTAGTTTAATGAAGTGACGTGTTCACTGCTAAACAATTGACAATTGGTCCATGGAGAAGGAACAGAAAAAGGACAGACAACATGGGCTGTATTTGGAGGCTGGATTAGTCCAAACCAAGGAAAATTGGGCTTTTGAGCTACCCAGCAGCATAGCTTCTGGAAAAATATTGTCCTGCCCTGCAGCTCTACCTTTGTGCTGAGCTGGAGGTTTGGCCTTTGTGTGCTGAGGGTGAAGAGAAGCAAACTGGAGAGAAGGGAGCTGCAACAGGACACAGCCAGGGCCACTGAGACAGAGCGACAACCTCAGCCGCGGAGAGGATGGCGTCCTTGTGCTGTGGATAAAAAACTGCTGGGTAAAAAACTGGTTGGAT